>NC_050523.1:4626208-4711377 GCF_002922805.2 Oryzias melastigma
TTTTTCAAATTGTGGTCAATCTGGAGCAGACAAAAAATGCAGTTTGTTAAAGTTTGTAGTTCTTACATTAAAATGACAATCAGGGGCCATAAGCTCTCTGCTTCCCTTCATTCTGATGCATCCACTTGCAGACAAATAGATCCATGAATGTCTTTGTTCGTCTCATCTGAGCTAGAATCTGTGTTAAAGCCCCAAACTTGACTGTCTTTTTTATTTCACTACTAATGTCTGGTTGGAGTTGTGAGGGGCTGTAAGTTAGCGGAAGTAGTGCGTTAACAAAGAGATGATGGGAAATGGAGGCACCCTCACAATGAGCCAACAGAACCACCCACAACTCAAAGAGGGAATTTCTGAAGAACTCCTGCCACTCTGCAGAAACTATGTCCAAGAAAACAAAACCGTTTTTTCTGTTGTATAATCATGACTAAAAGACGACTGGCAACACTTTTAAAATAGATCAAAAGATGACTGGAAAGGGACTTTAAAATATGTTTTGCAATTTACAAATTCACATTTTGCTATTTTGGTGTGATTTTCTAATGCACTCACAGAAAAAAAGTACACCAAGTGGTATGAAACTCACTCTGGGGATCATCAGAACAGCTACGACCCAACAACCAAATGGAAGTCCTCACTGGGAGAGCCTGGATAAGGCTCATCAGGGATGGGAATTGCCAAAAATGAAAGCTTGAAGTTTTCTTTTTTTTCCACTACCAATGCACCATTAGCCCGCACATCAAAATGAAAACCCTTCACTACTATAAAGTGTTGCTCATCAGTGCAAGGCTGGAATTAAGTTAATTGGTTAAACAGTTGAAGGGTAGTGGAAAGAATGTAAACACTGGAGCTAAAACTCTGGTATTTAAAGCACATATAAAAGTATAAAACCACAAATAAAAGGGTTGTGCTCATTTACAGTTCCATCTCAACTTCATAAGTCGCTGTTGAAAGAAGATCAATGATATTCCTCAGAGGTCTCGCTCCATACCAGGAATGGGCAACTCTAGGCCTCAAGGCCTCCAAGCCCTACTCATGACTGGTTCATAGACATATAAAATAATCAATGGACAGAGCGAGGTGTGGACATTACCCATAGAAAATGAATTCATTTTGGCCCACGCAACATCAGGCCTTCCTAACACGCTTCTGCCATTTTGAACACCGACGACTGTGATTGGTCTGAGTTGGTCTGAGTCACGTTTTTATAGGAACTACTGTCACCAATCATGAGTGAGCTTGTTTGAGGTCCACACCCCTTCCACTGAAGGGTCTAATTGGACTTTCCCTGGCCAAGGACCCTTTCCCTGGGTGCATCAAAACAAATCAGCTGATAGTGTGATAAACAGAGCAGGGTGTCATGGAAACCCACATTCCTGCCCTCTTTACGACCTTTTCCCTAGTTTTTAATACCGAACGGATGCTACAGGCCTAGCCTAACGTGGATCTTTTGTGTTTGTGACTCAATGTTGCTTAAATGGCTATGCATTTTTGCTTGTACTTCAATCTATGCCGCTTCTACTGCAACACAGGTTGAAGACGCTTGATTTTTGACATCATATCCTGCCCTACCTAAGGTGTCATTTCTGGGCGATTAGCGCTGCCTGATCTGAGCGGCTGCTGCCCACCTCTGGGAAACGTATCCTTGGATGTGTTGCTCTACCACCAGTTTACCTTGGGATCAATTAAGTATTATTGTATTGTCTTGAAAGCAGACTCTGGAGAGTCTGTCAATCAAACGTTTGAGGTGGGACCAGCAGGCACCACATACTTTTACTGAGGCATCTGATTGATGAGTTTATAACTTGAAGAATTTGGTGTAAAGAAAAAATATCCGACAAATAGAACGACTTTCTCAATAGAAGTCTATGTGATTTTGACCTTCTTGGAACCAGAAGATACTTCCGATTTGGAACATTAAAAGGGGAGGGGTTAGGATGTCCAGTGAATATACAGTCAATGGACTGATTATCTGGTACAAGTGTGTCCAGGGAATTAGAACATGCCAGAGCATGGTATGATGGAAAACATGCAGGAATGCGGCCCTTGAGGCCGGAGTTGCCCATACACAGACCATACTGACTTGCATAGTTGCTGCAGGCTTCATAATGGTGATCCATTGGATTTAATGGATCACCATGTTACTGTGGAGCAAGCAAAGTGACCTCACTATTATTAGTAAGTAAAAAATGCAAAAATAAAAATGTTTGATAGATGTTCCTCCATCATACGCCAACAATCACATGTTCAAAGATGCTGGCACGCCATTGGCTGATAAACGAGTGGCTAAATAGCTGCGTCTAATGGAGAGGCTATTGATGTCTATTTAAATAAGCTTTACAAAGAGGAGAGATCAACACTCAGCGACAGAAAACACACAGAGACGAGATGAGAGAACTATAAAGAAATGGTTGTTTTAGGGTTAAATCCCAGTTTAATGACTCCGCTGATGATCTGCTGCAGTCAAATGCTGAGCTTTTGATCATTAAAGTGGGCGTAGACAAGACAGTGTTTCATGAAATCACTTCACAGAAGTAAAATGAAAGCAAATGTTCTGATACCAACATGAACATCTTTAATTCTGGGATATTAGAGAAGAGATGGATCACACCCAGGAGTTCTCTCTCATCTTCTTCACACCGCAAAACACTCTTTCTTGTCCTGATTTACAGAGGAGTTTCAAACATTTTCCATTTGGCTGTTTTTTTTTTTTTTCTACATCATGGAAAAATAATAAAAAAAATCCCATAGAGGGTGTTTGGAATTGATAAAACAGAATCAGCTGCACAAATGGAGAGGCTGGAGTTCCAAGAACCTCCCAAATGAACAATTACATCAGGTTCAAATCAATACGGGAGCAAGAAAAACACATGTAAGTGTTGAAATACAGCAAATAATGATTAATGGGAATACTGTCTAACTCTTAAGGCGCCTGAATAAGAAGAAACACTGTTGTGGAGCTCTTACGGATGCAGTCTTCAAAGCGTGTTGACACTTGAATTTCCTGCCAATCGTCTACATTTAGTCCTTAAATGAATCGGGATCCTTAAATGTTCTTCCGGCTGCAGCAGTTAGTTCAGATCGCAATCAGCGGAGGAATGTAGGCCATCGTTTACTGGAGGGGAAGTACAAAACAAAAGGATCTAAAGGAAGGATTTATGCAAATAAATGCACCGCTTCTTTTTGAGCACACATGCTTTATATCCCAAAAACACTTGTCCAAAAAATGTAAACCGATTTCCCAGCATTTCTGGGGGTTTATTTAAAGACCCACTCTGATAGAAATTGTGTTTTTGGATGTTTTTGGATTTTAACAAGTTTTTAAAGCCTTTTTCTCATGCTGGAGGTTTTGATGATTGAAGAATCTAACGTTTCCTCATTCGACGCTTAATGACTTTTTGGACTGCAGGGAGGGAAATCAGTCAGAATCAAGATTTAGAAAATGAAATTACAAGACATGTCAACCTGTGGCCGCTAAATATGAAAAACACCAATAAATAGAAACTTTTAAAGGTCCACTCTGATAAAAATTGTGTTCTTGTGGCTTTTAAATTTTTTTTTTTTCGTTTAATAACAATACATAACATCAAAACAATATAAAATGAAATTATAACAGTGAATAAATGTAAAGAAGCAGAGAGAAGAGAACTTATATTATCTGTCACTATTGCTAAATCAAATCAATCTTTATTTATATAGGAATATGTTACAAGAAAAGAAACGTAAAGAAAAAAAAACACATTTTTTCCATTCAAATCGTGAATCAGGAACAGACAAAAAAATGTTTCAAAATGTTTTTGCCTTTATCGCCCGATCTGGGATCTGACTCAAAATGGATGGAAAGCTCCAAAATCGTTCGCCATTTTCTTGCACCGATAACGTTAAATTGTAGCTGTAAGTTAGCAGGAGAGCATGTAAACAGAGAACTCTCAGTTATAGGTGATGGGAAAGGGGGTGGGATTTCTCAGCACGAACAATCAGAGGCAAATTATTAATAAACTCCTGCTGCTCTGCAGAATCTATGTACCAGAAAACGACCAAATTATGAATAAATGAATCTCTTCAAAGATAAGAGTGGTTCTTTAAATATTCATAAAAAATATTGTGGTTAGCAAATAAAAGAAAAGAACAACGTTTCTGTTTTTTTGGTAATCCAGAGCAGCTGCGTGGTTCATGGCGAGGGCTATGTTATCGATCAACGCCACCTCTGCAGTGGTGATCAAAAGTAGCACATTTCTTATGTGCAATAAAATCAAATTAACCGCAAGAGGCAGTTCATCAAACGGCAGCATTAATGCATCTGTCCGCTGTGACTAATGGGACTGCGGACAAACACTTTACAAGGCTAACAACGCGCTGAGGCTTTCCGTTCCTCCTGATAACAAGGTCAGCGAAGGAACGGCGCTTTCCAACACCGACCAACAGATCGGATCTTATTTAGGCAGTAAATTTGATTTTTTTGGGTTGTGTCGGGTGGCATTCATGTGAGGGTGGCAGTAAAACGGTTACAGGCGGCGTGATGGCTTTGCAGCTGCGGCGCTGCACTGGTTAACTGCTGCTCAGCAAATAATTACACTCCATGAATCCGTCCTGAATATGCCTGAACATAAAAGACCCTTTAATACTAGATATAAAAGAAATGCTTCCTTTGAAGGTCCTCCTTTTTTTTCTTGATCGGTCACTAAAAAAAAAAAAGAAAAAAAAAACCTGCTGACCTTGCAGCTATAGTACAGCTAATCACTAACTGTACACCAAATAACTGGAGGCCCTAAGATAGAACCATAATAGCTGTAATATTTCATTCATTTATTATTGTGTTTCATCATTTTAGTCTAAAAATAAACCAAACTGAGAGTACTTTGTGATGAAATGTGTTTGCTACATAAATAAACTTCCCTTCGGAGCGTTTCCTTCCACCTGAGTGGTTTTTAAAACGGAGCTGCGAGGTTTGAGGAGTGCACTGGCACTTAAAACTGACTAACCACGGCGTGCACTACATCTTAACCCCTGTACCGAGGTGGGTGAATGGTTAAATCAATATCCCATAATGCTTAAAAATGGTTTAAACAACTTCCTGCCCGAATGACTGCAGCAGCACCCCGGGCAAACGGCGCTCTCTGGGTATTGCATTTGCTTAGCTATTCTTTTAAAACAAGTGACAGGCTTTACTTCTATATACGTGCACGCTCACGTGCAGCTAATGAGAAAATGTTACAACTCATTTTAAGTACTTTGTAAATAACCCGAGGGGGAGTGAAGTTTAAAGCGAGATCCAGAGAAGCTGGTGTGCAGCAGCAGCAGCAGTAGTCTGGGGTTGGCTGTCGACCTCGATTCTCCTCAACCCCGCGGCCCCCGAGGTGTCCGACTCGAGCCTGACCATGACCGAGCTGTCAGGGCCGGCGCATCCTCGGAGGCCGTCGGGCCAACCCCGCAAATGTCTGAGGTGGCATCTGCAAAGTGCCGTAATGAGATTATTTAGCTTGCCAGTGAGGTCCCCGGGAAGCTGAGAGTGATGCCCACAGCTGGTCATTATCTGCTCCACTCAATGCAGAATCATAAGCAGCTCTTTAAAAAGCCTCAAATCTCAGTCAGGTAGCTCTCTGATGTGTCCAGGCTCAAGGCTGATGAAACTCCCATTTATTCATGTTAGCGGCCGGGTTGTATCCAGGCCCATTCTGAGGGAGCGGCTTGAGCGAACATTTGCTTTATTTACAAGGACTTTTATGATGTGCTCGGTAATATTGCTGCTGATCCAGCCGCTGACCTGACACGGCTGCACACACACAGCCTTGAGGACCAAATAAAAAGCCTATCTGTGTCATTACAAACTGGTGCTCATCCCTGCGAGGACCCGTGGTCATCAGTCATCGCGAGTGACTTTATCTCTCAGGTGCCAAGGATAACAGCAGCAGGGAGGCATCCCATGTTGACCCAAGGGATGAAGGCAGGAGGGCCGACGAGGTAAAGACACAAACAAGCGGGAGGAGAATGGGAAATGGTGACGAAGTGATGGAGAAAACACTATTAGAGGTAATGAATGTCAGGGTGTCAGTCCTTCTGTATGATCGAGGTGCCAGTTGCCAATTATCGTGACAGCCAGAGGTCTGGTCCGTGTCCCCTTCCCACTGGGGAAGAGGCTGGTTCCAGTGCCAAACGCTGGCCTTGTTACAGGATCCACCGGGGACTGTGGCTCTGACTCAAGGTCATCTCTTTTTAGATAAAGAGCTGCAGCTTCTGCACAGTGCCGAGAGTAGCTATTAAGTTAGCTGTGGATGTGGACATTCAGTTTGATTGCCATCCAGTCTGAATCCGCGTGCCGACCTCGGAGATCGAGGGAAGGACAAACATCGCCGTTTGTTTTGATCAAAATAATCTCAGAAGGAGATCATCAAATCTGTCCCGTCTAAAGTTTCATCAGCGTTAATCACACAATGGATATTAGAGACCTAATGATTAAATCAAACACACCTGTAGGCTCCATTAAAACCCAAAACATTCTCATCCCCAACTCGTCACATATTCGCGTTTTGAGGACCCCTCTATGTCAAAAATTGATGTTTTGGGTGTCCCCAACTCGTTGTTTTTTCAAGTGCTGGCTTCTATCATTAAATCATGGGTCCCTAACCTCCGGCCCGCCAACAGAAACCGGTCCAGTACCAGGACGCGGAGCGCACTGGTAACCTAATCCAGTACCTATATCTAACCCGGCACAGGTTCGCGTCAGGTACCAAATCTGGGTCCGGTTTGCGCCCGAAACTGCATCTGGTATCGGGTTAGGGTCAGGCTACCGGGTTTGGGAACCGTAAAAGACGTTTCCTGAGAACAAGCCCGTCTCTGGTATCACATCTGGTACCCTAACCCAGTACCGGTACCTGGTACCAGTTGGCTTCCGAGCCCGGTACTGCATCTGGTACTGGTTGGGTCCGATATCGCGTCTGGTGACGGGTTAGGGTCATGGTACCTAGTTTGGGTACTGGTAGCGGACGTGTCCTGAGGATCAGTCCTCGTCTGGTACAGCATGTGTTACTGCATCAAGTAGCGTCTGGTTCTGGTTCGGGTATGGTATTGCGTCCGGTGCTGGGTTAGGGTATCGGTACCAGACGCGTCTGGAGGACCAGTTTGCGTCTGGTACCCTAATTCAGTCCCGGTACCCTAACCTGGTACCAGTTGGCTTCCGAGCCTGCCTGGTACTGCGTTTGGTACTAGTTTGAGTCCAGTATTGCGTCTGGTGCCGGGTTAGGGTCAGGGTATCAAGTTTGGGTACTGGTACCGGACGTGTCCCAAGGACCAGTCTGCATCTCGTACCACATCCGTTACCGCATTCGTTACTGTGTCCAGTAGCGTCTGGTACCGGTTCGGGTCCGGGTTAGTGTATCGGGTTTGGGTACAGGTACCAGATGTCTCCTGAGGACCAGTCCACATTTGGTACTGCATCCGTTACCGCATTCGTTACTGGGTCTGGTACCGGTTCGGGTCTGGAACTGTATCCGGTGCTAGATTTGAGTACCGGTACCAGACGTCTCCTGAGAACCAGTCCATGTTTGGAACCACATTCGTTACTGCGTCTGGTACAGGTTTGGGTCTGGTACTGTATCCGGTGCTGAGTTAGGGTACCGGATGCGTTCTGAAGACCAGTCCACATCAGGTACCAGTCCCGAGGGTTGTGGACTCTTGATTTTACAAACAACCAGCACGTCAAAAGGCGACAAGTTGGGGACATCCAAAACCTCAAAACGCAGCGTGGAGAGTCCTCAAGCAAACGCCAACATGTGACGACTTGGTGATATAAATGTGTTGTAAAAGAGGAAAGGATTTTTGTACCAAAATGTGCTCGACAGTCCTTTGTTCCTCAGACCTGGACAGTGGATGAAGCTCAGAGGAGGTGCACAGCATGTCCCCAACTAATATATGATTACAACACACATAAGCACCGAGCAAAGCAGAGAAAAACTCCTCAACATACACCGTACAAGGAAACAAGACTAAATCAATGAAGTGGAACAAATAACTTCGGTTACAATCAGTCAGCGCTCCACCTGCAGCTCGCATTTTAAGCATATGGGAAAAACTCCATTTGGATGCAAATGAAAGAGGAAAAAAACTGATTATTTCATCTTGATGTAAAAGGAGAAATCTCTGCACCAAAACAGCAAAAAAGGTTTTATTTTCATCGTTTTTGGAATGTCATGATTTACTGGTCAACACATTTTGTTCTTCTGCATTCCTTGACACCACATCCTGTTCCGGAAAAAGTTCCAGCAGCTGATTACTTGTCAAAGATGGCGAGCGCCATCCGCCCTGCCCTCCGTTTGATCGCTGTTCCTGGCTTGCTTTACATTTTCTCGTGTCAATCTCGACTCTCGACTCCTGAAGTCAGTAATTAAGGTGGATGTTTGCCCTTTGCTCGCCTGTGGCTCCTGACGTCGGGGGCCTCCGTTTCCTCTAAAGTGGGGCTCCGAGAATGTTTGGCAACACATTTCTCAAATGAGAGTGCACTTTATGCTCAACTTATAAGCTAAAAGCTGCTGTTTAGAGCGTCTCTGCAGCAACACATTTTGCATTGCGTGTTCCATCTGTTGGATTTTGTTTTCATTTCACACAGAGATGTTTAGATTCACAGAGATGCTCAAAACAGAGGCGGAAAAAATCTGCACATTTTTGTTTTTACAGAAGATGGAAACTAGTTTTGGCTTAAATTAAATTGTTGGTATGATAATGAAGATAGGAATCAGTCTGAGTTTGAAAAAAAAAACTTTATGTTTTGGACTTAGTAAAACAAAGTAAATATATATCTAAACTTAGGATAATTAGTCATGAACTGATTGTAAATAAAATTAAATAAAATGTAAAAATAGTACAAGATACTGAAGAAATACACAAATGTACAAACATAAACACAAATACACTCACTTGCCACCTCATTAGTCAGCTTTAGCTGCATGATGCTATAAAGTCATAAAGGACCAAACTCTCTGAGGATTGTCTCCAATCCTTTGTTGAATCAACGTCACCAAAGATTTCCACAGTTCTACTAAGATGTACCTAATAAAGCGTTCGATGAGTGGACATGTCTGAACAGCATTAAATGAAGTTTTCATAAGTTTGAAGATAAAAATGTCTCCTTTTGTTCTAAAAACATTAAACGAGTAATGATGTGTGATGAGTTTGACTCTAATTGATCTAATTAGGCTAATCTAGACTCATGTAGTTCATATTAAATTGGTTTCTCAACAGATTTGATTAAAATTTTTGTTTTATTTAAATTAAGAAAAAGTTTTCACTGGATAATTACTTAAATAAATAGCATTTCAGCAACCTTATGTGAGGCTGTAGTTAAAAACTCAGTTTAAATCTGTTTTTTATTGATGTTTATCGATTTTTTTATATAAATTTATTGTAACTAATTGTAACTATATTTGTTTGTTTATGTTTATATAGTTTTAGTTTGTAACTGTTTTCAAATGAAGTGTCGTTATATTCTCTAACTTCCTGGTTAAATAAAGGTTAATATATGTATGTTTTGTTAAGCACCTTCTGTTCAACAGCATGTTAATGAAAAGTCCCATATAAATAAAGTGATTGATTGACTTGTTCCGGCTCTTTCCAACAGCAAAACAAAAATGTTTATGGATCTACGAAAACATAAATAAAATTTAGGTCAAATAATATAAAAAGGCGTATTTTAAAAAATGCCATAAAGTGATTTTCTTTACTTATTTGTAACAATATTGACTATTCTTTTTAGGGTTGATAAGAAGGAATATTTAATTGGAAACATTTATTTAACTTGATAAATTATTCAGTGAAAACTTTTTCTGCACTTTTACATTGAAATCTTTATTTAAACAAAAAAAAATATTCTAACCAAATCTCCTGAGAAACCAAAACATAAACTACATGAGTCCAAATTAGTCTAATTAGATCAATTAGAGCCAAACTCATCACACATCATTACATGCTCAATGTTTCCAGAGCAAAAAGAGACATTTTGTATTTTTTAACTTATGAAAAATGTCTTGATTTAAAGTCAAAACGTCTGACCTGGTTTAATTATTGCTGTCTGTCTGCCGTCATGTTTGTGTTTGGACTGTTGTCTCCACTCTAAACAAACTCATCCCCGCTAAAGCTTTCATCCTCAGAGACTCGCAGAAGCAATGTGAGGTCCAGTCGATGCTACGGCTAAGAGCCGGGACGCTCGCCATCGATTCTCAACGGGGAAGCCGCGCTCGCTAACCTGGAACAAAGTCTTACCTGAACCATCACAGAAAAGATCAATGGAAATATGTATTGAACCAAAATATGAAGAAAGACTCGGCTCCCAATTACATCATCTGTGGTTGGTTCTTTTGTTCAAAATTAAATGGAAGAGTTTGAGGATGTATTTAAGTTAAGTTTATTTCTAATGATTAGTTTTTGATGGGTGTTATCTGCCAACATCGATTCTTGGAAATTGAAGATTTAAGACTTACAAATTGGCTATTTTTTATTAGGGAGTTACATAGAAAACAGGTTTAAAGTGTCTTTCTAAAAATATTTAAAATATCTTTAGAAATTTAATTAGTTTTGAGCAACAGAAAAACATTGCGTGAGAAAAAAAAAAATTGAGCGAAAAAAAATGAGATTCTTAATTTTTGGGCAACAACAATTTGTTGCTGCTGAAAAGCACAACTTTTATTTTTATTTCCAGGATTTTTGTTATTTTGTTATCCAGGATTTTCATATTTGTATAATTTTGACAGGATATATTTTATGGAGAGCAAAATATTTAAACTTATTTAAGCTTTAAGTTGATTTTTTCCAGCTTTGTATGTTTAAAAAGTTATGTTTTTTAACAATTGAATTTTTTAAAGTGTTCAAAAAATATTTGTCCTATTCAGAACATGACCTACTCTGTGTTTTGTATTTTGGCCCCATGTACGATTGAGTTTGACACCTCTGGTCTGTGAAAGTGTCCAAAGGTTTCCAAAAACTCCCCAAAAGTTGCTAAATTTGCTAAAAGTTGCAATGAAGGTGTAAAAAACTGTTGATTAAAGCAACACAAGTTTTTTTTTATCCAACATACAACAGGACTGATTAATGCAAACACGCTAATTCCAAGTCCTGGACGATTGATTGGTGTATGTGTTGCCATGACGAAGAGACAGTAAAAAATATAAATGAAGAAAATAAAAATGAATTTATTTAGATCCACCTTTATGTTGATTTGGTATTCAGAAGTAATCCTTCTGTTAAAAGTGACATTTACCAGTTCATTTCCATTTTTTTTTTGTTTTTCTTAAGTTGAAGCCAATGTTGGCTTCATGAAACTCTTAACCAAGTAGACGAGGCTCAAAGCTTCAAAATGAGTTCAGGTGATGAATGATAAATAAACCTTTTGTTTCACCTGCTAAACACCCAAAACCATCAAAGTCAGATTTATTATTCAATGAGTTGCAACACATTTCCTTTGGGTCTTTTATCCAACCAGTTGAATAAAGACGGAACAAATCCACCAGTTATTTATTGGTTCCAGTCATTTAACAAGAGTAGGTATGACTGATAAAGTGGCATCGAGTGAAAACTGAATCGTCTTTCCATTTTCTAAAGCTGCTTCATTCCAGTCAGGGTCACCCAGAGGCTGGATCCCATCTATCCGATGGGATAGATGGGATCCAACATATCCCATCTGCCGTCAGACATAAAGCCGGACACAATGGACGCGTCGCCAGTGCATCACAGGGCCACACAGAGTCAAACGACTGAAGTCACTCCCACTCATGATTTAGGACCATCATTCAAGCTAACGGGTTTTGGTCTGTCGGGGAGAAGTGGGTACAGGTTAGGTTTGCTTATGTGGAAAAACACACACGAACCTGTTAACAAAACCAAAATATTGAGACTTACCAACATTATTTTTAGTTATTTTTTAATCTTTACATCTGATAATGGAATGGGAAATAAACAGGATTAATTATGCGTTATTAATAGAAGATCCATCTGGTTTATTACATATTTCTTATCAATGTTTTGTGTGGAAAAAGTAAAAAAAGAAATTTGGCGTCAGAATTTTATTCCGTCCTGCAACAGTCCTGGACTGCAAGCAACAGATTATTTTAACAGTTTATTTTTGCAATTCTTCTTTCATTTCAAGCATTGGAGCTCAAATTTTGAGCCCTGTCAATCTAGCACCCGGTATCCCCCCCCTACAAAATAAAAAAAAAGAAAGAAAAATGATTAAAAAAATTTAATGGGTCCAAAATTTCTTTTTGGGCTCGATCAAAGATGAAGTAACGCTACAAAACACATTTTCGCACAGCTGGGAAAAGAAAAACTAAATCCACACTCTGCCAGGTTAAGCCTGAAACCACAACTGAAATTTCGTTGACCTTTGACCTCATTAAGAGGCCGCCATCTTGAACTTTTCACAAAAATAAAATAAACTCACCTTCGGTACTGTATTTCAGTATACTGCCACATAATGTCTTATTGTGAAGCTACTTGGAAAAAATGTTTATTTTAGAGTTTGGACGATGTTTAAATGCGTTAGCGCGGTAAGCTAGCAAAAGTGGCGTTTCCCTGTTGCATGCACATTTTTTACCAAATGCATGAATCATTGGCTTAAGATGAACGAAACAATATGACATATAATATAAATGGATGGAAATGTGGGCGTTTTTAACAAAAAATCTCTGTTGCTAAGGAAATCCAAAAATTTACTTTTGTCGATTCTTCTCAAAATGATATAGATCTGTTCATCACTCTCGGGCGATGAAAAAAATAAATGGTTGCTATGGTGATAAAGCCAATAAAAAAGCAGTTCTGACCATACTGGAGGAGAGTGAGGGGCTAGTAGCAGTTGGGGATGCAAGCCGTACCATGAATTCCATCAGTATTTTTAAATTACTAATAGGATCCAATGAGTAAAACGACTCTAAAAACTCTCTAAAGATGGCTTTCATATTAAACAACAATGTTATATTATATTTTTGTATTAAATGTCAATGTTACTGCATGAGACAGAGGTTGGGATTTGCTCAATCTAGCAAACTGCCATAATCTGCTAATCTGTAATTAGGCACAAATATGCTAACAGGTCAACTGAAACTCCTGATTATTTATTTATTATATTTGATCGACGTGTCATTTAGTGTACAAAGCTGCAGCGTTTATGGGAGTACATGAAAACACACACATGTCCTCTCCAAGCGTGAATCCTTGCCAAGAACCAGATCCAAGTTCGTCTTTTTGCTTTTAGTTCTCATCCCTACAACTTTCCCAGACGTATATACAGTAAATGGCTTTTATCGTGAGATGTGAAAAAAAATCTTTACAACCAAAACTAAGATCGTAACATCTTGCAGTAGTTCCTCCGTTTGTGGTACAGACAGTATCGGCATCTCTTGGCCTCTTTTTTAGACGCTTTGAACTCAGATAACATCACAAGCTTTGATCTTTATTCTTTATTCTTCTGCTTAAATTTGATCCCTTGGTTATTACAACCCATAAGTTGGATGTAAAATGTCGTCTCTACTTTTTAAACAGAGTATCTTTTTGGTTTTTCGGTGTAATACTTGCATAAAAAGAATGAAACAAAGGTGTAGAGCAGCTCTGTTGTTGAGCAGGCGTCTTCAACCTGAAGCTCCTTTACTCTTCCACTGTTACTCTCTGGTTGAAGAAAAATAAAATGTGGAATAATTTATTTAACTCATAATACTCCGACAATCCATCAAGCGGGGATTCTTTGTGGTTTAACACAGTCCGACTAAAACCTTTTAACAGACCTCTGAGTACTGTGTACCGCAAAGTATGTGTTTGATCCGTAAGTACAACCTGAAATAATGCAGGATATTAAGGTGGAGTGTGTATTTTGGAAAATTTTAAGGGATTTAAGTGCATCTTATGGTCTACAAAATACACAAGGGTCACTTAGCTTTGATCTAATTTGAGTTAATACGGTTTATGAATTTATGGCTGAGGTGCACCTACGAAAATAATGTGTCTATCACTTATTATTCTACCTACAACTAGATATTTGCTGCATTGAAATTATCCTATATAGTCTTATTTTGAAAGGAAGTCAAAAGTTATTTCATATTTAAAAAAGTGTATTTCTTCTTTATCTTTGTTTTTTTTTGCACAAAAACAACAGTTAATGTGTATTTATCATAATAGGCAGAGACTCAAGCATTTCCATTGACTCTGAATTTTACAGAAATTGTATTTGCAATAATAAATGTACCTAATGGTACTTTAAAAAACTTTAATTTATCAAAAAAGTTGTTTTTTTGAGGCATATCGAAATTGACATTTCTAACAAAACTCAATTGGAAACACTTTTTTCCCCCAAATTAAATGAGTCACGTGACCAACAACCAGATACCACGCTGCACAGTGGGCGCCACAAGTTGAGAGAATTGTTGGGAACAAAGCTCCTCTGTGAAATCAACAACCATCATGATTTTCCTAAATCTCTTCATTCATAGCCGCTCCCATGTAGCTCGTCATTCCACGGCCTGAACGAGACGCCGACGTCTCCTTTGATAGATGATGATGAGCGCTAGTGCCGTTGCAGAAACTTGAATGTAAATCAAATTGTAAATGACTTCTTGCAAGTTGTTTTTCTATTTATTTGAATAATTAGGATTTAATGAAAATTATGTAAGTACAAAATGTTGTTTTGTAGACATTTCTAGAATTCTGATAAAAGTTTTACGGATATTTGCTACAGAAACGCAGCTTGAGATGGTTTAGACAGGTTGAGAAGAAGAGAGATGATGCTGAGGTTGGAGATGGTAAATGGCGTACACTTTTAAGGCACTTTAGTACCTTCTTATAAGGCACAAAGCACTTTTCAGCCACAGTCCCATTGATGCGTCTACACACCGATGGCGACACCGCTAGCACCAACCTGTAACTACCAGGACCAATGTGGGCAAGGCAGGAACTGAACTTCTGATCCTGAGGTCATGAGGTCAGAGACCGCTCTACCTCTGCACCACAGCCGCCCCACACTCTTATATTTTTACATGAGAAAAACCCAATAGCATCCTTGCTAATATGCGTAAATACGGGTTTCTGAGTTCAAAACTCTCAAAATACGTGGTCAATGAACACAGAGGGAGACCAAGAGATTCATGATGTCATGGACGAAGATGATTCACTGTGGCGCCCCCTATAGGGAGCAGCCGTTAAGACAAAGGCGACATTTGCCAAAAAAATGTTATAAAAAAACAGATTAAAATTCCAGTGAAAGACAATTAACTGATTAAACAATGTTTTGCCTTAAGCTCTTCCAGAAGCAGATGTGAAGCTAAACGGGACTTTTCTGTGGGTTAAGCAAAGCAGTCTCCTCTGGATGTTATTTAGTCTGAAAAGCACATATGCAGCCGAAGAAAATTAGCATTTAAACAATTTCATTGCAGATGGATAAATAAGAAATCTTCCTGATGTGACTGTGATGTGCTGCCAGGCTGTGAGGGATATGATGAGACGGGGGGGCTGGAGTGTCAGTCAAGCTGGCACCGGATCCCCACTGAGTCCATCTGTGTGTCCTTCCTGCAGGGATCCATATTGGGCATGGCTGATAGCGGAAAGAGGACAACTACATGTGGCCAAAACATGTGGGCAATACATAAATGAGAATGCTTTGCATATGAAAGGAAAACATGAGCAAAGTCCCAGAGATCGGAGTTTAGAAGTGAATGAAATGAAGCGCAGCAGGATGAGTGGACTGGATGAGAAAACGACCACTAAAGGTCGAAGGATGTTCTCTTCTGTCTCTGGGGCACCACAACATATAACTCAAACACAATTTTTTTTTCTCTAACTGTGTTATATTTACATGTTTTTAGTATTTTGTTGGTGACAAGTCTATTAACTGGAGCATTTTTTTAGTCTCATCTCTCCACGACTTACTTTTTTTTTGTAAATCATCAAAACCTGGTAGAACTTCCAGCTTTAGTATCAGCAGAGCTTCTCAGGTAGTTTCAGAGTGATATAAAGTTTTAATAAAACACACCAAAAAAAGTAATAAAATAAACTTAGAAGGCAAAATCTGCTTTTTGTGTGCTATTTTAGCAACAACTCGAATAAACTTGTCCACTAATCTAAAACTTGTTTCAATAGTTACTATTATTTGTCCAACATTTATTAGGAAAAATATTTCTGGTTTAGGATTTAGATTTTTTTCCTTATAGAAGCTTTTTTTTAATTACCTTGAAGTGTTTAAAACGTTTTTAAAGATGTGCCTTCATTGTTATTTGTTTCCACTTTATTATTGCTAAAGTTCTGAATAAATTTACAATTTTAGATTCTTAATATACTTAAGTGAACGAGACGGTTTTGAATACAGAAGCCTGAAACGTACATATAAGTTCGTTTACATAAACTTTGAATGTCTTTAGCAAAATTTAAAGTTTGTTTTTATTTACACATTGTTACATTTCAAAGTGTATTTTTTGGTACATTTATTCCAATATGTTTCTTATTTGTAATATTAGAGAAAACATTGCGCTAGAAAAGATTCTAATGGGTTCTTTGTGCTAAAAAAGTAAGAAATTTTACTTTTTGAATATATATTTATACAAAAAATATGCAACACAGTTTGTGTTCATGTTTTATTGACAGTAAAATCCATTAAATCAATAAGTGCATCCATGAGGTTGACTGCACATCCTTATATTTTAGTACCAAACTCTAGAAAATCAATATTTTTTGAAGAAATTCAATTTTTCTTCATCAATGCAACACATTAAATCCAGAGGTGGATGCCATATTCAAGTTTCAGCAGGCTGTGTGTAACTTTAACCCTATAAATAGAGTTTTATCAGAGCTAAATAAACATTAAAGTGAACTTTTATGGAGGAGACAAACTTTTATCTCAACCTCTGTGCCACCGAGCAGAACAAGCAGGCACAGACGAAAAAGAGAAAGAATAAAGTCAGAAATCTTCTTTGAGTGCTCGGTAATAGATTAAAAGCTTGGTCTTTGGTGGTGCTCACCAGTTTTTAGAAAAACAAAAAAGTTAAAAGCACATTTTCAGGAGAATCCTGAAATACCAGCTTGCCTCTTTCTGCTCCTAAACTCTGAAGGGAAGCTGTCAGTCAGTGATTAAAGTACATTAATCCTGATTATCTTCCATATTCCTCGTCCAATTCTTTCATTTTCACGCCGCGCTTTCATGTGAAGAGCTTTTTTCCTCTAAAGAGCTGGCAAGAATGGAGGTACTTAATGTTGAGGCAAAATGTGTCTTTTGTTCGACTGGGTGGTCTTGAGTGTTGATTTAAGCTGCGCATGCAGACGGCTGGTTTGGCTTTTGGTAAATCCATCTGGACTTACCTCTTCTGCTTTCTCCCACACAGCTTCCTCGCCGTGCAACATTTACTCGCCAAAATCCGCGTTAAAGGGGTTTGTTTTTGATTTGTGCTGACCAACAGAAGCGTTGAGCGGCCCGGCCTGCTGCGGAGCACTTTGTCTTCATTTGTTCGGGCAATTAGGACATGTTTGTTTCATCTCTTTTATATTGCCACCACAGTTTAAAAAGGAGCACAAACTGTGCCCGCAAGAATTAATGGCACAAATATTCAGGCTGTATGATCAAGTGTTTTATTAGCCAAAATTAAATTAGTTATGTGTGACTTTTTTTTTTTGTTCTTTCATGCTCAGTTCACTTTTAATGAGCAGTTTTAATCCAATTTCACTTGGCGTTTCATACAGTAACCATTAAGAGCTGCTTCTCTCTATAGAGAACTCAATTTAGATGGACGTTTGTGCACAAAGTCTAATGATTGCATTTCTCTCTTGAGTTTAAGAAAGAAAAACGCTGCATGCATAGACGGTTTTATGCTATTTCTGCATAAATATTCATGTGTAAAAACATAAATGTTATATTTATAGTGTAAATGATAAATGGAAATATGGAAGCTGTATTTCTGATTAAGAATCATTCTATCCACATAGATAATATTACCATAGCAACCGTGTCCTGAACTGATGAATGTGTCACAGTTTTTGTTTGTTACTTTACTTTTTTCAACCAATATTCAGACCTGGCAACAAACTCACCACAATTATGGCATTTCTCTAAAATATTAAGATAAATGTTAAAAAAAAGTCCACCCAAAAGACTCAAAGATCCTCACATGTTCATGTTTGCAGGTCTGAAGTCTTTGACCTGAAGTCAAGTCTTTAGTTGTAACTTCAAGTCAAATTGAAAGTCATAAAACATGAAGGATAAAATAAAAATGGTCATTAATTTATCTTAAAGAACTCGTAGTGATTAGCATCTTAAGGGTGGTGCAGGTGCGTCTTGCAGTTCCCTTGAGGGAATTTCGTAAATAAATTTGCTTAATGGAAACACCAGCATTTTGAAAAAACCCTCATTGAGCAAAAAAAAAAAGGTTTTGCGCTTGGATGAGGTGGTTTTTGGGGACATTTTTCACAAAAATGCAATGGAAACACTTTTTTTAAAATTAAATGCACTTCCTAAAAAGAAGTGTCCTGAGCGCAGCACATTTGGCGCCAGGAGAGATCCAACAGCATCACAGCTCATAAGTAGCATGTCATACGAAATTGTTGGATCCACATGTCCTCCGTCAAATCAGCCTGATTAAGACGCAGACGTCTCCTTTGACCGATGAGGATGAGCGCTAGCGCCGTGACAGAAACTTGAATGGATCTTGTCGTGTTTTCAAACTGAAAAATGGTCCAGCTGTTTATTTGTTAGAATGTTTTTTTTTTGAATACCGCTGGACAGTCAATGGACTAGAAGCTACATATGCACAAGGGTACACACAAATACTCCCTTTTAGTGATTGAAATTAAATCGATACTTGTTCTCATCCATCGGTGCGTTTTTAATGGCTTATAGTGTGAGTTGGTTTAATGTTTATTTGCATATTTATGATGTTATGGAAACTTTGTCATTGCAAAATTAAGTTTTTTCTACTTTTCTAGAATTTCAATGAAGTTTTGCTCATATGTGTAATGGAAACACAGCTACTGTTGGTGTGTGGTAAAGGTATTGTAAAGTATTTGAAAGGCAAATGTAAGGTAGACGTACTTATGACGTACAAGTGATGCTGTTATACACTCTAGTCATCAGTAAAGTGCACATACGGGCTTCTAACTGACCTTACACAAATGCTCCACAAGTGCACAAGATATATCAACCAATCTTTATTTATAAAAAGTTCTTCTCATACTTTGTTCAGTTTGAAGCCCTTTACAGTAAAAACATATACTAAGAAATAAAAACCTTCCCTTTACCCTCCCCTCTGTTAACACACACATCCCATGATCCCTCACACTTAAGACACTTAAAGCTCGGCTCTACTGTGATGAAACACTATATTAGGAACCTATTCATGACCAGGATAGCAATCGGGACAGCAACAGTGCCCACTCCACAGCTGTGAGGCTGCAGTGATGGACCGCCCCAACAAGGGCGAGAACCGCGGTAACAACCACCAACCAAGCCGTGGAACAAAGGATCCCCACTGGAACAACCGTAGGATTTCTACGCAAAACTTTCATCTGATTGTCTAATTTCCTTTTTCTGACAGTCAGCGAGTACTTTATCACTCACTCTCTCATTGGACAGTGGGCTGGTTTTGGTAGAATAAAAAAAAAAAATAAATAAGGAAACTTACTTCACCCTTCATACCCTTCAAGTGCTCGCTACAACCTGTCACGCGCAGCATGCCCATAGATAAAAAAAAATGTGCATGAACATTTTCGTCTTATGGGCTAACTGTGTTGTCTACAACTCTATCAGGGGCAGTTGTGACTAAGCAGTTAAAAATATGTTAAATTTCAACCATAAGTAAGTTTACTCCAAGTGTAATTAGATTAATTTTTGTGTTTGTTTTATATTTTGATACTAATTTAGTATTTATTTGACTAGAACACATCGAGCAGCTGCCGAAGACGTAAAGTATTTGGTTCAACCAGAGAGGACGAGAGCATCAACAGGAGCAGCTGGACTTTAACAAAAAAGAAAAAAAAGCTTCAAACTTTATTTAAAACGAGGGTGAATGACAAAAGGTCAAAGGTCACATCATCAATGGAGTTACAATTGTGGACAAGGACTGGTGAGTTCTTGTTTTTTTGTCTGTAGACAAAAGGTGACATTCATCTTAACTTTATGCAGTTGCCGTAGCAACGGTTTTTACTTTCATAATATCTATTTTTTGAAAGACGTGAGACACTTTTGGGTTATAAGTTTATACATAGGGTTTTATTTTGGTAACATTTTATATGATTCATTATATTTTAACCCCACTCAAGTTTTTCTTTGAGGTTCACAGTTAATTGGATAAAAGTTTTCTTTCATTTTAAGATCTTTTTCAGATTAAGAAAAAAATATTGAAAACTGGTTAAAAAAAAAATGTAGATGAACAGCATCAACCAATGCCCCTTCACGGGGTAACTTTCATCACGCTCCGCAACAATGGAAAGAAATAATATTTACAAGAAAAGAGGAGTCAAAGGCCGTGTCAATACTGAGTAGCTCTGGTTGTCTGTTCTGTTTCTGTGCCAAACTTGACAGAAGGGTTCGATACTGGCGAGGCTTCTTTTCTCTTTATCTTTTTCCCTTTCTGTGCTTCTCTGAACTCGGGCCATGGTCCTCGTGGGCCTGGCTCTATTGTGCCGGAGGAAAATTGCCAATCCGAACTACTCTGATTGAACAGTGAAAGCAGGAGTTTTATGAAAGAGCTGATTTGCTATTCATTACCACTCTCTCACACTCTTCTATTTTCCATTGGCTTACTGTGCAACTCTCCAACTTCCTTCCTTGGTCTTTTTTTCTCAAGCTGTCTTTTTTCCATGTTCACACATTCTCCTACTGATCCCCCCCCTTAAGAGACTCCCATGGTCGGGCAAGTATATAATGCTGTTTTTGTTCTTTTTTGGGGGAGTTTTTGTGTGAAATGACTGTTTGCTATAGTGTCGATACTGCAAATAGTGTAATTACCTCCTGGCTTACTTAGGCTTCAGCCCACACCTGCTTTAATTATCAAGTGAAGGCGTGTTTGGAATATTCAGCAGCTTCCGAATGTGCGGAAAGACAACATAGGAAGCACACAAAGACGTACAGGAAGTGGACAACAAATGAAACACACACTACTGTCTTTATCTCACTTTAATTGGCAAAAACATATGAAAAACCTTGTTTTTAGACACTTAAGATATATATTGTTATCACTAATTTAATTTTTTAAATTATTATTAGTTTTTTAACTTGAAAAAATACATTTATGATATTATTTTACCAGGTTTCACGCTGTTTTAAAATATCTTTGCTCAACAACTTTTCTCAGAATTATTAAAATGAGTCAAAATCATTCTTAACAATAGAAAAAAACTTGATTCGTGAAAAAAAAAAATCTAATTTCAGTGTAATTTTTGGTTCAATTTTAATAATAATTATTTAAATCCAATAAATGTTGCAAAGTTAAATTAACATTCTTTGTCATTTTTAAAACAAAAATGTAGATTATTGTTCTAAAATGAGTCATTTCCACTTATTACAGTAGTTTTGTTTCTTGTAATCACAATAAAGTTTAATTAGGTACGTAAAATCTCAAAAAAACAAAGTATTTGCTTAGAACTTGCAAATAATAATTATAATTTGGTTTTAAACCTTCAATTTTGAGTAATTCAGTAACAGTTAACTTTTTTATTTTTGAATGCATGGATGGAACTCCTTGTTTTTAGATTTTGATATATTATTATAATATTTCTTCTTATTTAAAAACAAATACTTCATGTGACTAGTGCTTTTCCTCCTAAGATTGGTGCTTTCTCCTTTACTTTTAGGCCACCTCTCATTTCAGTGTACCATACATGGCTTGAGGTGAGATTTTCCTGTTTGTAGGTAAACTAAAATAGAAGTTTTCTTCTGGAAAAAAGGTTAAATATAAGGTCACCACAGGTTTGTGTGTTCCGCACAGTGAGCCAGTTAGACTCTAGTTCCGCCCTTACACGAGCATGAGGAGGATAAACATTGGTGAAAATCAATAAGTGGATCAACAAGACAAAGACCAAACAGTAAATCTTAGATTAGTGCAGACGTACAGCACGACAATGAAAGATTCTTTTTCTCCTTTTTCATCTTCCAAAAAAAAAAAAGTATATTTATAGCTGTGAACAATTTTGGACAGAACAGATACTGTATTTTCCATACTAAAAGGCACACTTAAAAAAAAAAAAAAAAAAGAACCTATAGTGTAGTGTATCGTGTAAATCTGTAGTGCTTTATATATGGATTAATTGTGTTTACTGATGTTAGAGTATTTTTGAAACAGATGGTGCTACGCTGAAATATTTGGTTGGGTGTTATTGTGAATAAGTCAATGTGGCAAACATTTAGTGTTTTTTTTTTATTTTTTTATTTACGAGTTACTAACAATGATTTTTTTTTATTTACGAGTTACTAACAATGATAGAAGAAGTCCCAGTAATGTGTGTTTATTGCAATCAGTCACTTTTTTTATATGTTACTAGCAACATTTTGAGTCAGAGGTATTGTGAAGATGCTAACACAGCTAACATGTAATGTGTCAAAAAAAAGCATAAAAGCATGTAATTGTCGGACTATATTTTTTTGTTTTTTTTCACATGTTAAAAACAAGATATAGTTGTAGTCACAGTAATGTTTGTTTTAGCGTTATCTGCCTTTTTTATGTTACTAACACGGTTGGGAGTTACGGATATTGAGAAGAAGCTAACGTGGCTAACATGTGATTTGTCGAACTTTTTTTTTTTTTTTACATGTTACTAGCAAGGTTGGAGTTAGCGTAGTCACAGTATTGTTTGCTTTAGCTGTTACAGTCTTACAGTGGAAGTTAGCGTAGTTACAGTAATGTTTGTTTTAGCGGTATCGGCCTTTTTTACTTGTTACTAGCAAGGTTGGGGTTAGCGTAATCACAATAACGTTCATTTTAGCTTGTTTTACTTGGTATTAACAAGTTAGCGAGTTAGCATAGTCATGGTCATGATTGTTTTGGGAGAAAGTTTAGTTGTTTTGGTGGTATTTTTTACGTGATACCACAAGGTTTTTATTAACACATTGATGAATGCTTCGTTACATTAACCCACATGGAACCCCCAGACCAGATGAAACCAGTTGGGGGGTGCTTCAAGGACCTAACCAGTACTTTTCCACTGAAAAACAAAGCTACCGCCCTACCGCTGATTTTATAAATAAAGCAATATTGAGAAATAAAGATAAATATTAGCAATAAGTAAGTAATAAAGCACTACATGAAATATTTAAACCAACATTGTTTTTACCCCAATTTCTCTACAGTATCTGTTTTCTGGGTTTTGAGATATCTGGGGATTTTAAACTCACCAAATATTCAGCTGTGACTGAGTTTGAGAGGTGACTGTGTCCCTGTTAGCTCAGAGATGGAACAGCCACCTCCCCAGGGAGTACCCTGCTTCAGTGACAGTCCAGATAGGCTCCTGCCCACGGGACACTGGGCAGAATAAAAGAAAAACAAGCTCGGGGGGTGAAATATCTAAGGTTTAGTTGTAGCGCGGTTGATACAGCTGCTTAATATTTCATTCCAAAAGTGAATGTCTTATTCCAGAATTATCTCCTTTTGCAGCACTGCTTTTTGCAGGATTGCAGGAAGCGACAGAAAGCGTGTGCCCTTCCTTCTCTGTGACTTGATTTTCAAACTAGGAGCACCGGCGTGACCTGGAAATGTCCAGATTTTGTTGTTGACTGCATGCCTGCCATGTGTGAGAGATAGTTCAGTGCTAACATGACACTCTTGTCAACAAGGGGGATGGGTGCAGCTCTGCATGAGCTGTCATTTCCCACAGTCTCCTGCTTGCTGCTTTTCCTATAGAACAGCACTTACATTTCAAAATAAAAGATTTGAAACTTTTAGTTTTCTCAGATGCTTTTGTTTTATCTCTGGTGCACAGAGATGAGGTGAGATGGCCCTGCACTTGCATGCCCTTTAAAGAGGATTGCCTCCGTGCCAGAGCAGCTTTTAACGAGGACAGGGCAAGTAATAAGGAGGACCTAATGCATTTGCATAAAAAAAAAAATACTTTGACGACCTGACCACTGTGCATGAAGCATGATCATAAAATCCAAAGCAACATGACACAAACTATCAGGGAGCAGACGCAATGAACTGCAGCCAGTCTGCCTGCAGCATTTTTAAAAAATACAGAGAATCATTCATGCATCAGATATTGAAATGACAGATATTTATCAGCAGATCCTTTCAGTTTGAAGGAGGATCTGCTCTTCTCCTCACATGTCACATTTAGATGCAGATGTTTGCAGAAAAAGACTTTGAATCAGTTCACACACATCATCATGTCAGGAGACGTTCTGAAGGCTTTTTATGGAAAATGGAATCTTCTATATATTCATGTCTTCATGCACTGTAGAGATTTATATCTTTAAGTATTTTTAATAACACGACATGACCTGATTCACAATGATTTAAATAAAGAAATACCAGGAAAAGTAATTTTAAGTTTCAGTTTTCAAGTCCCAAATCATCAGAAAAATACCATTAAACCATGTTATAAACACTACAAAACATGATTTTCATTAAAATTGTTCATTTAAGCCCCACTCCAACTATATTTTTTGTATGTTAAATTGTTCCCAGGGATCTTTAAATTCCCCAGATTTTTTTTTTGCCAAAATTAAAAAAACCTGTTTTGTTTTTTAAGACATGAGCTTATTAAAAATTCACTTTTGGGTTGTGGGCAGGACTGTTAGCCCACAACACAACCCTGTTAACTTCGCTAATTTCCCAGCATGCCTTTGTTTACATTTCCTCCCACTAGCCATACGCACCTGTTACGGTTAGCGAGCAGATAGAAACACAAGTTGTGTCCTAATTCCCCCCTAATCACTATATAGTGTGTTCACCATTTTAGTGCTGTCCGAATCTACTAATTCCACTTGAAATTTCCCAGAAGTCTTTGCAAAAATTAGCATACATCGATGGGCACTAGATTAGCGAATAAAGACCACAATGCATTGCGGTCGAACAATTTCGAACAAAAATTGTGTTTAAATGTAATATTTGAATAAACCATCAACATTTTAACCATCAAATCACTTCATGAAATCGGTGACGTCATATCTGGTGTTTAGTAAAACGAAAGAAAAGTAGTGATCATCGTGTCCAAATTACCTTTAAAATCCAGAGCACTATATAGTTAGTCAGGGGTTAGGGAGGGGGGGATTCGGACGAAGCCCCAGATTCAGGAAGGACTCACAATAAGGCCAGACATTAGATCAATAAACACAAACTCTGGAGTTTGTTAAATGTAAAAATACTAGTTTAAATCAAATAAAATGTTCATGTTGATTAAACCATTAACTCAAAATTTTAATTAGATGAAAACTAATAATTTTAAATGAAAAAAAAATACAAATACAGAACTTTTGTTTATTGATCCAATGTTTCACTTTTTCAGTGCTAGTTCCAAAACATTTAATAGAAATAGGCGTAGATAAAAACTGAACCAAAGACGCTCCGACACAGAACGAAAGAGGGGAGCTCCTTAAATAATGAGGACAAATGAGATAACCTAAAACAGCTGCAGACATCTCCAGGAGAGGTCACAGCTGAGAGACAAAACACAGACCCAAAAACATGAGGCAAACCACAACACCAAGAAGATCAGGCTAACATTAGCATAGCAAAAAACAAAAAAAAGGAAACTAAAGACGTTAATAGATCTATTTGTGGAAGATTTAGATATAAAACAAAGAAAGAAGACTTTAGCTCGCCCATCGCAGTTCCTGCGTCAAAAACCAGAGTTTTTTTTCAAACATCTGATTTTTATCTGGTCCTATTCCAACACAATTTGAATAAATAAAGACTCAAAAACTAGTTTTAATCTTAAATAATTTTGAATAGTTTGAAACAGCAAAAACTTTAATAACTTCTGGCAGACTGCTTTTAAATTGGGTTGGGAAGGTATGAAACCGTCATATTCTATTGCACTTTCCTGTACTGCACAGACTAGCAGGTTTACTACTCCCTAAAAAAGAGACATGATGGGGAAGAAATCTGGCTGTTCCGTTAGAACTCTATTGACAAACACTTCTACCGTCTCACTAAACCACAATCAGACAAGAGACTTTAGTTTCTCCTCATTGATGGTTCCTCAGATTCCCGCTGTGAGCTGTTTCTACGTCTAATCAAAATGCATGTGGCTCCGGTCCCTTCCTCCCTTTGGTTTTCTTCGGCTCCCCGGTCTGCTGTGTTGTTTGTTTGCAATCAAACTGTTTCTGAACCAGTAGGCTTCACTTGTTAGCAGAGACCCGTATTTAGAGCTTGTTTTGCCCACACTAGAGTTTAGGTGAACTTTCCCAGATGTTAGATGAAGAAGACACAGGATGATGGATGAGAACAAGTATTTTTTTTTTTATTTGATTCACTAAAAAGGAGCATTTTGTGACGTCACAGCAGTGCAGCTAGTCCATTTACAGCTTGTTCAGCGGTATTTAAAAAAAACATTCTAACAAGTGAGCAGCTGAACCTTTTTTCTCGTGTGAAAACGCGTCAAAATCAATTTATTTTGTCATGGCACAAGCGCTCATCCTCAACGGAGACTTCTCCGTCAGGCTGCCAGCTTGAAAAGTGCGGCGAAGATGAAACTTTGGTTGGTGATTTTATGGAGGAGCTGCACAGTTCTGTATGATACACAACCAATAAAGAGCAATGGGATTCCTCAGGGCGCCCGCTGTAGCGCTCAGGACCGACACTTCATATCAAGAAGCACATTTATTTAAAAATTTGTTTCCATTACAGTTTTGCAAAAAAAATTCTATTTCGATACGCCCCCCAAAAAAACACCTCTTCTAAGCACAAAAACTTTTGTGTTTTTTTTTGGAAAAATGCGAGAATTGTGGTGTTTCCATTAAGAGAATTTATTATCGAAATATACACTTTGCGAAATTTAAGTTAATGGAAACGCAGCTAATCAGAGGAGTAAACTTTTGTGTGCACCAAAAGACTTCCTGATGGTTACAAGGTTACATAATCAATTTCTTGTTCAACTAAAACGTGATACATCTTAAATTTCAGAATATAACCACATGACTTGAAGAAAAGGTCAGTTTGGAGTCCAAATTTTGATCTCTTCCCAGTTAAGTCCACTTCAGGCTTGAAAATGCGCGTTCTTGAATATGTGCGATTAGGGTTTCTGCATACTTTTAAGTCTATTTCGGGCTGTACGTACAAAACGTGGGACCATTGAAATGGTTAGAACAGTTAAAACAGTTGAACTGAGAACCGCCCCCTCCAGGTAGAGTCTGCTCCGCCCCCAGGCTAACACAAACACTTTCTCCACAAAGCTAACAGCTCGAGTTGTTCTTTATTTTCTAGTACTATCTTTTTGTTTCCATTTTTTGTGAATGACGTGCTTAAAAAACCCCTCAGAGATCCAGTCATTTTACTTCCAGGTATGAAAAAGAGTACGCAAAAATAACTCATATTTCGTGAATACTTTGTTTTTTACTGTCCACAGGTAATATATGACCATATATATGGATATATTTTACTCTGAAAATCATGGTATGGCCCACTTTCCTGAACGTGCATCACATACCTGGTGATTACGTGGCATCAAACCAAATCAGAAATAAACATGACGGTCAAACTGGACAGAAAAAAGTTTCCGTTTATCCTCAGTGAATCCCCTCAGCACATTTTCTTCACCTTGGAAAGTAGCTCTGCCTTAAACGGACGTTTAAAACGAGGTTAAACACTCTCCCGGGGCTCTGCTAAGTTCCTATCAAAACGTTTCATTTAAAATTCATAAAAGAGCTATAAATTAACCTGTTTGCAGCTGTTGCAAGGCTTTCCCGCCTCTTCTTCCAAAAACACCAACTTGCCAAAGGAGCGCGTCCATGGAGGATCCACCGGGGAGAGAATAAACGCGCCGGCCCCCCCCAGGAGAAAATGAGAAAATGCATTAAAAGCTGCATCTTCACTGATTTCAAGAGAGAAACTGGCCGCAGTATTTCAATTTGACACCCAACAGGGAAGTAGTAAGTAACCTCTGCTGCCAGGTTTAATGCTGGCTGTATACCTGTCTTCCAGTGTTTGTTTTTTTTATTTATTCCCCCCCTTGTGCACGTAAGTGCTGCCGAAGATAAATTCTGACTGATGGATCGACTTTCATCTTGCCACCTTAGGTTTGTCACTCCTCTTTGGGGAAAGCCCAGGAGCTCAAGGTCCCTTTGAGCGGCGCCCAGAGCGGCGAGCGCTCCTGTTCAAAGAGCTCACGAGAGGCTACAACTGCACGGACAGATGCAGAGTCAGAGTCGAGATAAATGCAGGGCCATTTCCTCCCCTTTCAAATGAAGGGTTTGCCATGGTTTCTCAGTGGGAGGGAAATGGGCATTTATGTTGCTGTGATGAAACTTGGCTTCAGAAACACTTGCAATCATGATACGAGAGCGCAGTTCGGTCTATTTCTGTCTTTGAGGTCACTTTAAACATCTTTGTCAAGAATTTTCTCTGTTCTTGTGAAACGTGGTTCGACCTTCGAAGGAAATAACTACAAATATTTAGTGTGAGAAAGCATCATTTTACATTTGAAGCTTTCACGTTCGTGTCTAATAACAGAAAATAAAGATTATACTTGCACATTTTTTAATTACATTTTTTTAATTAGTTAAAGTTTCCTTGCTGGAGCTTATGAATTATTAAAGAATTATTAATAAAACTGTTCTAACTTAATTACTAGAGACGTTCATTTAATTAATCTGAGTCCGATATTATCTTGGGTTTGAGGTCAAAGGTTAGACTGGTTGTGGTTAAAAATAACTGCATCAGGAGGAGAGTTTCAACTAAATATCCATTTCGTCCTGGATTTTAGAAATCAAAACAACTTAAAATATGGTTTTAAATTACAAACTTCAACAGTAAAGAGTCAGAATTTAACAAAAACGTAAAGAGGGATGCAATAAAATCAAATATAACAGCAAAAAATGATAAAAAAATATATTAAGACGGAACATAAAGACAAGTCAGTAACAGTATTAATACTAAAATACTGTTTTTTCTAAAAGTAGCTCATGCTTAGCAGCCTCTGTGGGAGTGGATTAGCCCATATCATCATTACTCCACCACTGTGCTCAACCCTTAGTGGTCTTTGAACCTCCTGTGAATTTGATAATCATTTCTATAATGACAGAAATAACACCGACTTACAGGTTTCAAAAAGTTTTTTAGTTTTTCAGATGTTTGGTCAAAAAATAAAAGTTATGTTGCATAATTGTGACACTCCTTTGAATAAATTCTTGAAACATAATAGATTAGTGGAGGTAAAGATGTTTTTTAAAAACATTTCTTGCATTGTTTTGACTTTTTTCTCACTTTGTTTTTGCACTTATACATTTTTATTTTCTCTCTACAGGTTTGCTATAAAACATTAAAAAAAGTTTGTTTTGATTTTTTGTGATATTTACTGTAAAAAATGTACATCAGAATTAAGTTTTTTGAACAATTTCAGGCTCATTAAAAACAGGATTTTACGGTTTGTTAGAAAAACAGTATTAAAGATAAATAAATATAACAAAATTTAAAGTAGTAAAACTAGGCTCCAAAAGACCTGACATTTCTAAAAGTTAACAGTTCAGAGCATTCATGAAAGTTTTTGTCTGTAAGGTCCAAAAAATACAGATTCTACTCCACATGTGTTGAGGTTCTGGGATTATGGAGGCTGGCGGATTTGTTCTAATGATCTATGAGTTTCTTTAAGAAACACACAGTATTCAACATCACAAGGCGTGCCATCATCCTCTCCATCTTCTCACTCATAGTGCAGAAAGATATAAAAAAACAAATAAAATAAATAAGAGTAAAACAGTCAGAAAACAAAACACAGAGCAAAGAAAATGTAATGATTTGCTTTGTTTTTGCTAAAAAAGTACACATTTTATTTTTATTTCCAGGCTTTGTTTGTTTTTTTGGCAGTGTGTTGATATAGGATAATTTTAACAGGATATATTTTATGAAGATCAAAATCTTTTGGGATTTTCTAGGTGTCATTTTTCATCTAAAATGACATAAAATTAAAGAAATTTGAATGTTTAGTTTATTTCTAACTTGTAAAATTTTGACAATATATATATATTTTCAAAAATATTCAAATTTATTTTAGTTGATTTATTCTGGAATAATATTTGACTGTTTTTTATTCATTTTTCGTTTTTTAAAGTTTTAAAAAATACGTTTTAGAGTGTTCAACATGTTCATCCTGCAACCTTAGGTTTTATCATTTTTTTCATTTTGGATTTTTTCCCCCTGTGCAATTGAATTTAACAATCCTGGTCTACATCAATGAATCTGTTTTGTTTAAATGTAGCTTATAGCCCTAATCACTAGAAAGTCATGATTTTGCTTGTCTAAGAAGGATTTACTGTATAAGCAAGGTCAATAGTTTTATTGAAATGTTTGTTTTCTGGCATTTTTTAACATTTCTTCAACTTCCTTCCTACCTGCAATGCAAATGTGTCCTCTGTAGAGGACTTTTCTAGGCCAGAATATCTCCCAACCGTTGCATACTACTGAATGAAGTCCTTTTGGTATCTACAGAGGACATTTGGGGCTGTGAAGTTGTGGGGAAATGTAGTTTTTGGTGGATTTAAAAACTGGCAGTCAGGAGGAAATGTTGAAAAAGTTCTGCTTGTTTAAAATATTATTGATTGAACCCTTAAAAGCCCTTTTGGCACTTTGCATTTTCTATTTTTTTTTAAAACCGTTTCTGTCTTTAATCTAGTTTTATAATTCATGTCTTCATCTTTATAAATACATTTGACCTTTTTTATCCCCACATCTGTAACAATTACTATTCTTTGTGAGTAAAAGTAGGATTCAGCTTTTTGCCTTCAAATGCCGTTTATCATCAACTCCAAAGGGGCAACAAGCTGGGTCAAGATAATGCTAAGTGAATGTCACAGCTGAGAGAGTATGATGAGCGGAGGTGAGCAGGTTTTCTGTGTTCCCCGTCTATTTTGTCTGCCTCCATCGCCTCACGGCTGCGAGAGCTGATCACCGGCGGTTCACGGCTCGTGTCACGTACATCACATCCCATCCCAGGTATGCAAAAAGCAGCTCTCCGCTCCACTAAACACGCACCTTTTGTCTGCTTTTTGACGGAGGTCTCTTTGAGTTGCAGAGCAGATGAGGTTGGCCGACACAGTAACAGCATATTGAGTTCAGTCAGTTTTGAAATTTCAACTGGCTGGCCTCATGTATCATGTCACTACACCAATGTAACCGTTGACAACAGGCCATGAGTCTGTCAGAGAAATGATTTAAGAGGTATCTCTTCATATGGACGGCAGTGAAGCATACACCTGATAGTTACAGGAATGCTTTTCTCCTGGAGGAGGACGACAACACACATTTATAACACAATATATAGAAAAATGTAAGAAAATATGATCATTTTTACTTTGTTTAAGGTCTAAAACCTGTAGACTACAACTTCCTGATCGAAGCTCAAGTTAAAACAAAAGTAATCAATTCTAACCTCTGGAACAGCCTAATAGTGTGTCAGTTTTTAAAAAAAAATGGTGATCTGGACTCATTTATGTCAAAGATGCAATCTAAGAGGCTTTATTAAGTCTGAATTAAACCAGTAGAGGATCCTCAGGAAGTGGTTTTATGTCACATAGTAAAGCCTTTCCAGACAAACTCTGATCCTCTTCTGATCTTTTGTAAAAAATATTTCCAGTGGTCTTTTATTTATGATTTTAGCATTTTAAACCAAAATCTAAAGTCCTGTGTCGTTTTCTAGGACATAGTTTCTGCAGACTACAGTTCATCAGAATCTCATCTCTGAGTTGATGCTGGGAAACATTCTCCTGCTAGCTTACAGACCCCCAACGGAACGTTACCGCCGATTGAAGCACCAAATTTAATGCTACTAGCTTTTTCAAAGTGTATTTTTTTCCCTACTCCTCTGATTGACAACCAAAACTGTATTTTAAGTTTGATTTTCTGTAAATATGGCCTCAACCATAAGAACAAATGCACAAAAAACATCTAAAAACAAAATTTTCATTGGAGTGGCTCCATAAACATCTGAAGTGGCTAATGAGGCTGTTGAAGGTGACGACTGTATCCTCTCATGCTAGCAGAAAGACAAAGGACTTTATAACTACCCTAAACATGGCTTTCACTGAACCTTTCAGATCTACGTGAACCAAAACCACTCAGATCTTTCCTCTGAGGAGCCGATAAAATCCAGTTCTCACACTAGTTTCCTTCTGGATTTAGAACACCTCTTCAATACAAGACGAAATGACTTTAAATTAAAAAAAACAACATGTTTTTAAAGAAAAATATTTGTGCAACTGAACCACCAGAGTCTTCACAGATTAACTGTCAAACTTATTTATCATTTTTGGAATACGGTATTGTATTCCACATATACAGCAAAGAAAATGACTGTTGTGCTGAAAATAACGGCTTAGTTAGCTTAAGCCTTTAATATCTGAGATGCAACACCGTATACTAAACACGCACTCACTTGTAGCTCTATGTCATTGTAACTCAACTCAACACACTAATCTGTGAGAACACACACAATAATGTAAAATGTTGCACTTATTTCAATACGGTACTTGTCAATGCATAACATAAAAAAAATGCAAGAAAGTAATTTGTTATAGTTTATCACTAGTTTTGATGTTTACTATTCTTTTGTACATTATAAAAGTATTTATGATTTGAAAAAAGATTATTTGTTAAAACATGTTCAAGTTGTATAGAAAATGACCGTGACTGGAAATAAACGTGATGAAAGGTCGATGCTTTAAAGAGAGACGTGATCATAAAAAGGTTCAAAGATCAGAAGAGTCTTTTGTTAAAATAAGATGTTATAAAGCCTGACATGAGAAGACACTGTCAGTTATTATCATTGTTTTTACAAGAGGATAATCATCACCTTAAGCTTTATAAAAAAAGTAAATAACTGTTTTGCTCCAAATACATTGTTTAAATTATCCTTACAGAGAAATGTTTGGTTAGTAGAAATCTAATTTGGCTGGAAGACTTTCAATATTAATATATAAATATATATATCAAATTAAAATATATTTTACACATATCTTATTAGTAAAGTGTAGTGCTGCAACAAACAATTATTTTATTAATCACTTATTATTTATTCGATTAGTTGACTCATCGGGTCATGGGCAAACTGGATGTAAAGCACACATCCAAACCATCATTAGCTTTAAACTAACTAAAATATATATATATATAGCATTACCTGTGATACTGCTAGTGTGAACGGTGTAAGCTGAATTTGGCCGCTGAAGATGCTAGTTAAAATACCTGAAGATGCTAAAATTGATCGCTGAAATCACTGACGCTAGTAGAGAGCTAAAATCAGCTAGCCTACAGAATTGAAAAAAAGCCTAAGTTAGCCCAAAAAAGGCTAGCATGTAGCTGAAATATTAGCTAAACTCCAAATTAGCCAAAAAAAAAAAAAAATGAAAAAGTCCTAAATTAGCCAATAGCTGAACTATTAGCTAAACTCCAAATTAGCAAAAAAAAAAAGAAAAAGTGCTAAATTAGCCAATAGCTGAAATATTAACTAAACTCAAAATTAGCCTAAACAAACTGAAAAAAATGCTTAATTTATCCAAAAAGGCTGAAATATCAGCTAATCTCCAAATTAGCCTAAAAACAGAAAAAAATCCTAAATTAGCCAAAATAGCTAGCATGTAGCCTAACAAACTTTAATAAATGCTAAAATAGTCCAAAAAGCTTGCATAATGCTATTATAACTTTCAATTTGACTACACTCTGAACCCATATAATATAAAGTAACAACTAATCAACTAATAAATTAGTTGTCGACTATTTTAATAGTCGATTGGCCGACTAGTCGTGGCAGCCTTGGTAAACTGTGTTAAAGAATGCAACATTTCTACATAGCTGTTTGTAGACGGCTTCTTTAGTCAGCCTCAAGTCTGTAAAATAAGAACAATAAATCCAAAATCTGCTGTTTTGTCGCCTCTTTGTCATAAATCCAAATCCTCCCTCAGCTCTAAAACACTGGCGGTTGGTCATGTATTAATCCCGGTATGTAAAGGAAGAGCATTTTTCATTGTTGTTCTCCGGCCTTTGGCGAGCACAGGGACCCTGACCCCATCACTGCTGTGTTTGGGGTTGCAATTGCCAAGATATTAATCCTGCGTGTATGGAAAACAGAATCGGTGGCTCCGTTTGATTTGTGGTTGGGAGAAATGGAAAAGGCGCTGCACCCACCCGGAGAGAAGGAAGGAGACTCGGCAGCAGTGCTCGTGGGACTGTTTGAGAGGATTATCCTGAGCAAAAACTACATTATTGTACCCAAGATAATGCATTTTTGTTCCACTTGCTTCCTTTTTTTTGGATTGTTTTTCATTATACAATCATTCAGTGTTTATGTGCGAGGTAATTTATGTGCTTGGGGATTATAGCAGTAGATGCAATACACCATCCTTAGTTTAATAAGAAACACAAAGAGGTAAAGTGTAAACATAGGATGGGTTTTTATATTTTTCTTCTTTTTTTGCCATCACAGTAATGAGATGAGGAAAACAAAAGCAATTCAAGGCCAAAAAGACTTAAAACAAGGTAATAATAACTGGAACGGTTAACCGAAACTTCATATAATGTTTTAGATGCATAGCTACTTGTCATAAGGTTTTGATTGGTTTTATAGTCACTAATAATCTTCAAAGGATCTATTTAGTCAGTTTCAAGGATTTTTGCTTTTGACTTTAAGTTTGGAAACAAAGCCTTTGATCTGAATCCTTAAAAACTCTTTTGTGTTTTGCTACGATGAACTTTTTAATCTCCAATAGTACTTAAACCACGGCTAAGTCTTGAAATTACTTTTTTTCCTCCATAAAAGCAGATTGTTTTAGTTCTTTTTGTATTAGGAAACTTTGTTGTACTTGTGCAAGTTCAATTGTCTTGACCCAATGTGCTCTTTTTCCAAGTATAAAATGAAAATACTGTGTTAAAAAGTTTTTAACTTATAAAGACGTATCTAAGGTTTTTCTGTTGCAATAAAGCTGTGTTACTGATGAACCTGTTCATCGTTTTTAAAAGAGTGAAGCCTCAAAGCTTTGAACGCTAAACAAATTAACCTAAAGACCCACTTCGATCATCTTTTGATCCAATTTCAAAGTGTTCTTTTAATTATGATTATGCATTTTTAGTGATGTTTTCTAGGACATAGTTTCTGCAGAGCGACGGGAGTTGTGCCTAGGATCAATAGTGTGGAGTTGAAGCTGACATTTTGAGATGGCCTCTGCCATAAATCACGGACCGGGACGGGATAAAATTCTTATGAGGGTGGAAACAGACCAATAAGAACATTGACAAAAAATGTGAAGGTTAAGCAATTTTTGTAGTTTTCAGATAATATGTTCACAATGCAACTCAATTGAGATAATAACTACATTACCCAGAAGTCCTCAGTGTTCCTTTCCCCACTGAAAACCCACAGCGAGTCCAATGACAGAAAAAATTAGAACATTTTTCAGAATGTTTTGATCTATACTAGGGGTATTGGCAAGAGACTGGCGGTACGATATATATCACAATACACATCTCATGATACAATACTTATCGCCATATATCCCAGGAGTGCACCAGAATAATTTTTCACTTTTTTTTTAAATAGTATGACTTAGAAAAAGAAAAAAAAAACTTGACCTAAATATTATTCACCTTTCATGTTAATAAAATAATCCCAATGGTAAGCACTGCAACGACATTAGCTCATAAATAATTAAATATTGTCAAAATTTCAAATGGATACAAGTATCGCTAAATGAAATATCGCAATGTATCGGGAAATCGATTTTTCCCTACACCCGTAGTATATATACTATATTACTAAAAGCATTGCCTCACCGGCCTTGACTCACATATGAACTGAAGTGTCCCATTCCTAACCCAAAGAGTTCAACATGATGTGGCTCCACCTTTTGCAGCCATTACAGCTTCAGCTCCTCTGGGACGGCTGTCCACAAAGTTGAGGAGTGTGTTTCTAGGAGTTTTGGACCATTCTTCCAAAAGCGCATTGGTCAGGTCACACAATCATGGCCAGGTCTAGAGGCTTCAGATCTTTCCTTTAACACATTTACACTAAACCTTTGTTAAAGTCTATGACTGTGTTTTTGAAAATTGTACTTTTCTATATCAAGTTTTTCTTCTCTTTCTGTGGGGTTTGCCTTTCTGTGTCACTGGATCATTCAACTTCCAATCAATCCAATTTTATTTGTCCAAGAGCAGCTGTTGTGTGTGTTGATGTTTATAGAAACAACAAAATATACCACAAAAATCCACAAAAACAGAATCTGATGCTGTTTATTTACCAAATAATCAATCAGTTTTATAGAAACCCTGGAGACTGGAGGATCTTGTTTACTCACTCCTGATATTTACTCACATATGATCATTTCTATGTTTTAATATAGTAACTTATGACACTTTAAGCTTTGCAGACAACATGTTTCCCCAAATCCAAACTCAAAGCATCGTCTTGGAGTGATGCCACATCCAAAACAAATCCATTCTGTCCTAATTCACTCCCTTTAGCATCTGTGTTGCCATAGTAACCGCTAGATTAATATTCACTCCACAAACCCAAAATATCTGATTGTTTGAGTACGGTAATGATCTTTCAGAAGGTGGTAGCTTGAGCATTTTTTAAGGTGTAAGGAAGGCTGAATGAAGTCTAATGATTGAATTTCCCCAAGACCTTTAGTTTGTCAAGCATGACTTGCTGCCCTTTCCATTTTTGGGTTAAATGCACCCAATTCAACCCACATAATAGTTTCAGGAATGGCTGAAAACAACAGCTACCAAAAAACTAAACAAAATAAGCTTCTTTTTGTTTGGAGTGATTCAGCATCTGGCAGCATTCGCGCTCTTGTGATTGCAGAAGAAAAGCTCAGAGATCAACCTGATATTAGACCAGATCCCTGGTAAAAAACAAGGAGGTGGGGGGCAAATTATGATGCCTGAAAGGGCCTCGCGCTCCCATTCCCCTATCATACGCACCACAGATCCATTGAATTAAAATTCAATAAGATCTAGGCTGTTTCCCAAACTGTTTTGCACCAATGAGCTGTGATATCAGCCCTATTCTCCAATCAAGTTTGGGTGCCAGGCTTTGCCTGCCCCTTGAACCAATCAAAACATCAGAAAATTAATTGGTTTAATTCCATTGTGACACACTTGTAATTGATTTCGTTTTCTTAAATATTTCCCCAAACATATAAATTGATTTTTTTTTTCTTTTGAGCATTTCTGTGGATTACCAATGAAGCATTTAGCCCCGATTTTATTAAAAAGTAAAAAGAGCATCACTTGTCCTGAAGCCATTCGATTTTTTAAGAGCTTTGCATTGTGGTCCTTTTCTTGGTCTAAAGCCCATACTTGCATATTTTAAATGGGATGCGGTGAATGACTTTGTTCCCGGCTCTCATTATGCTGGCAGCAGAGATATGCTCTCTTTGTCCCATGAAAACTATTAGATTAATTAATGGGCGAACATATTTCCCTCTCCTCCTTCATCCCTGCAATCAGCTTTGGAGGTCCATTCTCTGCTCGGCGAACTGATTCATTCTCTCCACCACGACAAGCCCTTTACTCCTTTTTTACAAAATAAGACCTGCAGCTAATTCCGATTGTCCTGACAGATTTGCACGTCTCCAATAGCCTGCAGCTCATTGAGCTGCCAGCGGAGGAGAGGAGACAAAAACGAAAAGCTCGTCTTTGCCTTTGGAACATTTCAAATAAAGGAGGTCTTACTTGTCATCTTTTTTTCCTTCTAAAGGTGAACAGTTAAAGTCTCACAACGATCATCTTTTGAGCTGTTTTCAAAGTGTTCCCGTCGTCTTTTAATCATGATTATAAAGTTTTTATGCAAAATAAAATAAAAAAACTGTCGTATTCTGCAAACTATTTCATACTTGCAAAGGTTTAAAAGCTTGTTTTTAGACATTCTACCAGTTTTTAAGTTTGTCATATTTGCTCTACATCTTTCCAAGCTTTTCTTGTAATCAGGGCAGTCAATTTGTCCTTTTAAGAGCTAGGATCAAGACGAAAAAAAAGGAAATTATCATTAAAAAGAGTAAAAATCTCTGCTCCATGCTCTTGACAACAACTTGATTTAAGACTCAAAAAGCTCAAGTTGCATTTGGTTCAATCTTGAGGATATTATTTTGGCATTCATTGTCATCATTTTGGAAACAAAAATTTAGATTTATGTTCTAAGAATAAGTGGTAGTTTCAGATTTTATAAGAATTTATTAAGATTGGCCAACTTGTACTAAGATTTTACTCTCGTTTTAGTCACATTTTGCTCTAAAATGAGTCATTTCCACTAATTAGATGCAGAAAAACTTACAAAATATTAACTATTTGAGTAGAAACGGCTAAAAAATACTTATTTTTGGAATGCATTGAATTCAGTTTTAAGTGATTCCATCACACAGTTGGCTTTTTTGTTTATTTTGTTCTAGTTTCAAGATTTTGATATCTTATTACAACACTTCCTGTTAAGTAAATCTTACTTCCTACAAGGACAGATAATTTGACTACTTTTTACTCAATATCTTTGTAAGATAAATGTTTTATTTTTTTTATTTTTAGGCTACCTCTTTTTACAGTGTATTTTCTGCAGAGCAACAGAAACTCATCAGAAATTCGCCTCTGAGTTGTGGGCGGGACCATTGGCGTGGAGCAACCCCACCCACATTTCCAAACATCTACTATGTTTACACGCTCTCCTGCTAGTTTACAGCCCCTCACAATCCCAATTTAATAATATGGATATACCACCATGCGGTGACCTAAATCCAAGCTTTTCCCGTAATTCGGCAGTGTAGTATTGGAGCTAGTGCTGCAACAAACGATTATTGTAATAGTCGACCAATCACTGATTATTTTTTCAGATTAGTCGACTAATCGGGTCGTGCACAAACTGGATGTAAAGCACACATCTTAACCATCATTAGCTTTAAACTAACTAAAAACTAGATATATAGAATTACCTGTGATAATGCTAGTGTGAATTCTGTAAGCTGAATTTGGCAGCTGAAGATACTAGTGCTGATAGCTAAAAACACTGAAATTGATAGCTAAAATCGCTGAAGCTGATAGCTAGCTAAAATATTAGTTAAATGCCAAATTAGACAAAACAGCTAGCATGACGCTGAAATATTAGCTAAACTCCAAAATAGCCTAAAAAGTGAAAAAATCTAAATTAGCCAAAACATCTAGCATAAAGCTGAAATATTAACTAGTTCAGGTCTGAACTGTTTAATTGGTGAATTTAACAATAGTAAGTAAGTAAGTAAAGTAAGTAAATTTTATTTATAGAGCACCTTTCACAGATAAAATTACAAAGTGTTTAACAGAGTAAAACAATGACAAAAAATAAAAACAGATTCAAACAGTAAATAAAACGGTACAGCACAATTAACTAAAAGCTCTTTTAAAAAGCAAAGTCTTTAGCTGTTTCTTAAAAGCATCAACATTATCAGTCAGGCGGAGTGACAAGGGCAGGGCGTTCCACAGTCTTGGGGCTACTTCTCAGAGTCTAGCGGCTAGCAACATATGGTACAATTAGCTGGGAAATATAATCAGGGGCCTGTCCATTAAGAGCTCTAAAAATCAAAATTAAAATTTTAAAATCAATTCTAAAACTAATGGGAACAATAGAAATGTTAGAAAATACCGGATCAAACCGGACTGTGCCGTACCGAACTGGTCAGTGGAAATGAGGCTTATGGTATAAATGCCAGCTCAGACAAGGAAAAAAAAGATAGATCTATGTGTCTGTAAGTGGGTGCATCAGGATGGAGCCGATTTACAACAATTTGAAGAAAGAAATACACAAAATGCAGTTTTAGGCTTAATTTTCTCCACCCTTGTGTCCTCTTATGGGGACCAGATGACCCCACCCTTATATTGACGTGTGATCCCTCCCATGACGATCAGCGAAGATAAAAAATATATGAAAAAAAAAAAGTTCAGTGCGCTGTCTTGAGGAGTTCAACAGACCCCACTTTTAATATAAACATGTCTAGGGCAGCACAGGAGTTAATATATGTTCTCTGTCATGAGAAAAATGCCATAAGAACATGTTAAAAACACCAAAAACAGCATTTTCATTGGAGCGAGTCTTTAGTGGAATATACAGCTGACGGTGCATCAACTCCTGCTTGGTGAAAAACTGGAGTGTTTACTGGTTCGGCGGCCCATTTACAAGAGTGAATATGTACATTCCAGGGAAGTGAAGGGTTGATGGCTTTGCAACAGGGGGCATCTGATAAACGGCGGCATGCAGACAGAGGGCTGATCAAGGCCACCTCCATCACTCAACCAGATCATCTCAGTCGCATGACAAAACAAAAGGAAAAAAAATATAGTTTGTATCCAGCTTCAATAGCCTCTCTCACATCTTCATCTTCTCCTTTCACTGAGAAGCTATTCAAATTTTCTGAATGTAGGCATCCTCTAATTTCTGCATTCCCCGGCATTATTGCACACTATTACAACTTGATCAAATTTTCCTCCATAATATATTCCCAGGCATTAAATCCATCAAAGGTGATTCAGTGATTCTATCTGCAGGGCTGCTGGAGACACGTGTGCGACTGTGTGGAGCTTATCAGAGCTGTTTTGTGCTTTGGACACTTAAATTGCGCCACAGAGACTTGGGTGTCAAAGAGGGTGAGACAGTGATTTAGGTAGACGCATTTGGAAAAGCAGAAAACATGAGGGGGTCAAGAATGGCTCCCTAGGGCAATTTATAGGCATCTGTTGTGGTTGGGAAATGAGAAAAGAGAAGTAAATTGCTAGCTGATGGGCCCGAGGACAAGAGAGAGCCTCACATTGTGTTCATAGCCAGAATAAAGAACATAACCCAAAGTCTGCGCCTATAGTCAGGCGAACGGAGAATGACATGCCAAGTAAATTGAGATGGATAGAACAAAGTCTGGATGGTTGACCGGGGCAGCTGAATGTCCGCTCTCTGATAACGAGCATGCTGGTGGCTTTGATATTCATAATATGATTCCAGGGACTCAGATGGGATCTGTGATGTATCACGGAGCTGAGATGGGAAGCTGCTATGACACTGGAATTTAGTCAAGTGCAATAGATAAAAATGAACCTTATTTTTAGACAGCAGAGTAAGTGTTAGGTTGCACTCTACCCTACTTTTGTTTCTGTTCTTTTAGCTTAGCACTGTTTGTATTCAGTTAGGGTGTATTTTACTGTATTGGTCGAGTTTTCTGTAGCTATATTTGTTTGTATCTGTTTTACCTTTAAACTGTTGCAAATGTGCTATAAAAACAAGTTTGACCTTCACTAGCAGGGAGAACTTTAACTGGGTTTCTGAGCTGATTTATCACTTTAAGGGTGTATTTAGACTAGATACATTTGGTTTGCGTAACCCTTGTGCTACCCTAGGTATGTTGACGTTGGGACAAGACAGTGCACTTAACCTTTTTTCTTTTTTAATGATTTTTGATTTTCACTCGTGTCCATGGCAGACATGAAATCCTGTCCACCTTCATCCACATTTGTCATGAGATAAACAACACATCTATGTAAGGCTAGGGTCATCTGGACCCCATATGATAGCACAAGGGTAATAGGGTGTATTCAGACTACATACATTGAATTAACTTAAAGTGAACCAGAGTTCCTTTTGCCGATAATCAGGAAAAAGATTTTCGTCTGAACAAACTCTGGGACACTCTTGGACCCATCTTTCAAGGTGGTCTCGGTTAGTTTCCAATCGGACAAAGCTCTGGTTCGTTCCGAGATTCCTCCGTCTGAATAGGCTCCATGCTCGCAGTGGAACAAAACGGCAACAGTAGCCATACATTAGCGGACAACTCATTGAAATGTGGTCGGATGGATGCAGGCTCATTACAACAACTTAACGTGAAACACAATGCTTCTCACACTGTTTTCCTGACAACCTATAGGTCATAGTCACTTATCAGTGAACCTTCTTTGCCTTTGTGTCCTCTTGTCCACCCAACAAAAGTAGCAAATAAAAGGTATTGTACCTGACGTTGATACAGGCGCTCAAAACGGATCAGCGAAATATAAAATTTGAATATCTGAACTATCCCTTCAAGCGCAGAACTTCCATAATTTCCGCCTCTCACCACTTTGCCTCACCCTCGTAATTCCTGGCCAATGACTGAAGAGATCTTAAGTCACATGGTTTTGTTTGCAGCCTTTAGGTCAATACAGAAATCACCGGTAATTGCCAGCCTGAATGCAGAGTTCAGGACTCGATCCGGACCAAATTAAGCAGACTTGGTTCAGACCAGCTGACTTTTAAAGTCTTAAACATTTGTAGACACTGTTGCTCTTGATTTGAAGCAATATAAAAATGGAAAAACACCTAACTTTAAACTATTGCAGTTAGCTTTATAAGTACTTAAAAGTCTGCAACAGTTGAGCAGTAATATACTCAACAGCTACTGACCAATGAATAACCTGCTATGCATCAATGGAATTCCTTCACTACTCACTACTTATTGACTAATCGTCATTTTGTTGGAGTGTTTGAATCTACAATTCCAGAATCCAGAGTCCTGGAAATTTCACAGTTGGGCTCAAAACAATTTGTGTGCATTTGAACAATTTGTCATTTGAAAAACATTTTTATTTTTTTTAAATAAATCATCCAAGTTTTCACCATTACAACACAGTGGATTCATAAAAAGTCTTTGTAAAGTGTTCACATTTATTAAGTTTTTACTTTGACAAATTGACTTTTTTTTCTGGAAATGGATAAAGATCGATCTTTAGCTTTATGGATCTTTTTTTTCACATGACTCAAATCGATTAAACAATTTTTAAACCCAGCCTTAATAAAAAACCTTAGAATTTGACTGAACATCTTGATTTAAGTCTGTTCTTGCTAATCTCCAACAGATCAAATTTCCAACCATTTAAAAGCTAAATGAACTTCAGGTTGAAAAGTTATATTAAAAAGTCACAATGTAATTTGTAATGGTGACACTTATGGTTTTGAGGAGGAAACTGATCAAATTTGGTGACTCTGAAGAGAAGTTGAAGTGCATTCAATTATGACAGAAGCTGATAACCTCTAAACTGGTAAACTTTTTTTTTTTCTTTTATTCTACCTTAAATTGTGCCAGAAATATTTTTGCAAGTGTCACATTCTGGCATATTTGATGCAAAATAAAGTTTGACATGACTTTCAGTTGCTCATTAATCATACATGCATGTAAAAGAAAACAGACTTCCTGAATTAGACTGTCGTGTAACATAATCATTAGAACCTGCACAGCGGGGAGTGCTAGTGCATTCTGGGGGCTATGTTTATAGCATATAATGAGGCAGAGATAAGGAAAAAAATGGAACATCGCTGGCAAAAAAGTGAGCTTGAAAAGGAAAAAAAAAAAGGAAAAGTGAGAAAAAGAGCTTCTCCAAAGGCCTCTTCTGGCAGAGTTTTTCATGTAATCTGAGCAACCATGGGGGCAAAGGGAAACTTTGATCAGAATTATGTCTTAAGTCCGTTTGGAGCTCAGAGTCTTTTGTGCGAGTGTGTTTGTGTGTGTTGTTCTGTAAAGTAACGTGGAGGACATAAGCAGGTCACACAGACACATGCTTCATTCCACTTGCGGCAGACCCAAAGGATTAATTTAACGAGCTGTCTGAGGCTTGTCCTATGCGGCCCTCGTTAAGACCATCATGCAGAATCTCTTTTTGACTGCTGCTTGCCGTGACTAATTGACTTATTTTGCAGGGCTAAGCAGAACTGAAAGCTCTCATATTTCATATTTATCTTTTTTCGGGGCAACGTCTGGAAACTTCAGCAAGAGCACGACATTGTCTTTTTTTTTCCTTCTAACACCGGTCAAGCAAAACACTGAAAGTCTAAACCATATGCCATGAGTTTTATTTTTTTAATTCATTTGTCAGAAATGTCTTCATTTACTGTATTTTCTGCACTACATAAAAGGGTGTACCATCAATGAATGGTGTATTTTTATATATATTGGTGCACTGAGGGAGAAAAAAAGTCAGATAATAGAGTGATACAGCAAAATTAAACGTTACTGTAACTCCTAATCTTGTTAGTAACACGTAAAAAAAACATATACTGTTCCACACAGTGGTTACACATTAGGTGTTAGCTGCATTAGCACATTCGGATACTGCTAAAGCAAATTTGACTTTGGCCGCGCTAACTCCTACCATGCTAGTAGTTCAACACAGTTAGATATGTGCCACAAAGAATACCCATATTGGGAATAGCGGTAACATCTAACCTGGTTAGTATCATGTAAAAAACATGCTAATAACTAGGGGTGTGTTTTGGCAAGAGTCTGGTGATACAATACATATCACGATACATGTCTCACGGTACGATGTGTACCATAATATAGCTCAAGACTTTACCAGAAAAATGTTTAACTTTTCAGTACCCATCTCAAGAATAAATTAAGTAGTGTATGTCTCATAACAACAAAAACCGCGAGGTTGACTGAACATTTCACACACGATGGTTCTCGTGTTGAACTGCTCCAAGAGTGTGCTGTGCTGCCAACTAGTGGTTGGGAGTTTAGGTGGAAAACTGAAGTAAAATGCTATAGGACACTCATAATTAACTAATCAAATATCATCTTGTCAGCATTCTATATCAATACAAGTGTCGTCGAACAAAATATTGTGATACATTGCCAAATCGATTTTTTTCCTGCACTCTTACTAATAACACTAAAACAAACAATACTGAGATTACTCTAACTCCCAATCTTGTTTTAAACAAGTGAAAAAAAAACAGTTTATACAGCTACACATTAGAAGTGTTTGCCTCACAATACCTGAAATATTCAACCAAGTTTGCAATACTAAAAAAACAGACGAATGCTTCTATATCAAAATGTTACTGTGACTATGCTAACTCCCAACCATGTCAGACACAAGTAAAAAACAGAATAATAACACTAAAACCAACAATACTCTCAACGCTAACTCCCAGTCTTGTTAATAAAACACGCGAAAAAAAAAAAAAAAGCTACATAGTACAAAACTGCTAAACTTTAGTTCCGTTAGAAGCGTTAGCCCAGTAGCATATTTACAATACAGGTTACCCAACTTTGCTAAAGACTGATACTGCTAAAATAAACATTATTGTGACTACACCAACTCCCAAACTTATAAGTATCATGCAAAAAATGGAAACAAATTAGCTTCTTTAGAAACGTTAGATGTGTTAAAGTATCGTGTTGAAGCGTTAGCCATCTTTAACTGCTAAACGTATCTGCAACACACACATAAAAAAAGCTAGAGTCCAACACAGCCACACGTTACCTGTGTAAGGTGTGTGTTGACCCGTTAGCCATGTTAGCGGACTGACAACACCTGTAACTCCCAATCTTGTTAGTAACACGTAAAAAGAACAACAGTCCGACCCAGCTACATGCTAGCCATGTTAGCGTATTCACAACACGTTACTCTCAATCTTGCTTGCAACACAGTCTGATCGCATCATGCTAGCCGCATTAGCGTCTGGACAATAACACCTAACCAAACATTGTGACAGACCACCATGTACCTCTCAAAATCAGCTTAGCATTAGCGAGTACAACCAGAATTGAACCATGATAAGGCGGATCTTAAGGCGTAGTGTTACTTTTTGAAAGAAATAAAATATGATTCAAAAATCTTTGACCACAAAAGAACATGCATATCTTTACATTTGGCACGATTCAGGATCCTCCTGCTTATAGCCGGTCTCAGCGGGGAATAGAATGCACCTCTTTCATCCTCTTGTATTTTATCAAGATAAAACCGGTTTAAAACGAGCTGCTTCCAGCCCAGGAACAGTAATGACTGCATCCATCAGGCTTTACCGTGGATTGGACTAATACCCAGACAAATTGACTTGTTTGTTTTCCTACTGTCAACTCTCCGCAAATATCAGCCTCATTCTTTCCTCATAACTTCCCGGCAGGCTGCATACGTTCATGCAGGAAGTGTTGAGACATGCAGAGCTCCCTCAGGGCATACAGTCAGGCTTATCTTATCGACTTAAGCGCACTTTCAATTTTATGCTTTTTTTTTTATTGGAGAAGGCTGAAATCAAGAGAGGAGCAAGTGTTGCACTTTCACATCTAACTTTATTAGGATGTGAAACTTCAGCAACTCATCTTTATTAGCAGGTTAAAAAGGAGTCGGTGCCGCCACCCCGCATTAGGCAGGCTGAACTCACACATCACCTCTAATGCCGCATCTTCTCCACCCTCCTGCACGTGCAGAAGCAAGCGCACCGCCTGCAGCCGCTCCGCAGGTCCGATGAGCCAATATGTTAGAGTTAGCTGGTGGTGTGCGCCGAGAATGGATCTGAGACTCCGTTTTATTAGATCAGTATTGTGTCTGAGGACGTAAAAATCTGACAAGTAAATGGAAAAACATGGATCACTTCTGGAGAGATCAATAATAAAGACAAGGATGTAGCTGCCAGTTACATGTGCACGCGGTGAAGCTTTGCGTCTCGTCCCTCCAGGCAGATTATTACCACTCTTTGGCTTATTGCTTTAATAGAGCCATCATGCAAAATGCTTCACGAGACTCACTTTCTGCAGAAACATATTGCTTTACTCCAGCTCTCACACAGAACACGCGGCCTTCCCTTCTGTTTCAGCCCTTCGTTCCAGTTAGAGTGATGGATTTGATTTGACTGGATTGACAGTGTGACTGAAAGCAAGCTGTACTGTTCTCCCTATAGAGCCGGCAGATGCGTTCCGTATGCAAGGCAATCAAGTAAAACAGTGAGTGGAGAGCAGGAGCACTATCTGCACACCCACTCACACACCAAACTGGCCTGGAGAAAAACAGAGGAGGAGGAGGATGAAGAAGGAGAAGAAGTGTGGGACGGAAAGGTGATTATGGAGTCTGGGTTGAAGTATGAAGGTTTAAGAAGAGAGAAGCAGTAAATAAGCTGAGGAGAAGCAGATGAAACAAGACTGTTAAATAATAGATACTGAAGGGGAGAAAAAAAATCAGGTAGAGGAATCATGGTTTAGGATGGAAAAACAGTGAGGTTACAAAAGACTTTAGTGTCCATTGAAGATATCTATCCCTCATGGCCATTTAAGCAATGCTGATGATGTCAAATTTATACAAATATATAAGAAGAAAAAGTCTATTTCTCTGCCTACAGTGGAGCTTCAGCCCAAATGGTCCTGAGATAATGAGAAATTATTACTAACACTAGTTTCCAACATATCTATGGTTCTCCTCCGAGAGGAACAAACAACCATGTGTCATTGAGGCACTTCCCCATAGGTGGAGGAAATGTTTTGCTTTGTTCCAGCTCCACTTGTCTCAGTCAGGGTTTGCAAAAAGCAAAACAAAACTCTACAGCAGTCACAGTGTTGTTGTTTGGTGGAAGCCTCTTGCAGCTTTTCAGCTTTTTTCTTCATCTTTCCCTGCAGGAACGAGCCTGAGACCACTGAAGCCACCACAAACTATCCAGTCAAATATCAGCGGGACTTTCATCTCGATACTTCAAACTTGTTTGAGTCTATTGGAGAAACATGAATGAAGTTTGAGGCTTTTATTCTGAAGGGCTTGTGTAATCTGGAACAACATATCAGTAGTTATTTATGTTTGTTTTCAACTCAAGCACATATTCAAATACAAGAAAATATTCAAAAAAATAAATATTTGACTTGCTTACAATGAATATATATCAATATTTTTTCCCCATTTTAAACAGATTTTGAACAGATTTTGTTTTAGATTTGACTTGTCTTGATTTTGTTTTAATGCATTTATTTAAAACTAGTGATATAAAAATATGTGCTTTTAAACTTAATGCTAATAAAAAAAATACCAGAAAAAAATACAATACATTATTTGAAATAATTTGTATTCAGTTACTTGATTAATCAATATTGAATTTTTAAATACACACACATTTGATACAGATTAATCTATTGGTTAAATCTAATTTTATTTCAAATAAATGTTTATTTTCTTAATTAAATTGTATAAAGTTGAGAAAAGTTGGACCGCTTACAGTGTAAAGACTGACGAATGGTTAAACAAGCCCGATGGATCCTATCAGAGCCTTTACTGAAATAATCCTGTAGATTGGATTTTATTGATCAACTTTAACACCTTTAGTTTTTACAAAAACTATAAGTCAGTTACTAAAATTGCAAGAATTGTGCACAGTTTTTTTTTTATAGTTCAATAATAATTTAAGTGGAAATACTCACTAGAATTTATTGGACAGTAACGTACCACTCTTTATCATACCGGACCGTTCAGTGGAAACGAGGGTTAAGGGTCACTGAATTGGTCTATGCCAAAGTTCAAGCCTTTCCTTCTACCCGAAGTGGACTATCCAAAGAAACCGACCCTGGTCTGATCCCAAAAGCTCAGTGTGAAATACTAAAAACTTGAAGAATTTTTTTTTCCAACACTTTTTTTATAAACAGAAGTCAAGGAGTAATCCCTAAATCAATGTCAGTTATTGCTATTTATTAACTGAATGATAAAGATCTGATACTACAATCAATTGCACACAAAAACCCAGTTGGCTTCATTCCCACTTCGAGCCTCATACAGGCAGAAAAGAAAAGTCATAAAGTGGAGTCGTGACCCAACTGGAAATACGTTTTAGGGTTAAATCTTAATCTTCCTCAAGAAATGTTGCCTTTGATCTATGTTTTAATCAGTTCAAGGCAAGATGCGTAGCCGTCTTGTCACTGGAGCTGTATCAAAATATGATTAATAAAAGTCACCCCAAAGCATAGAAATGTAGAATATTCAGAACGCTTTTTAATATGAATTGAAATACAGAAGCAGTTCATATCAGCTCTTTAAAAAATAAATCAATTACCAATGTGAACAGGCGCCACATCTAACACTTAGAAAGAGGGTTTCTCACCAGAACATCAATAAAAAGAAGAAATCATGCTTGTATATCTACATTTGTGTTGACTCAGCAAGATTAAATAAAAAGAGCTATAAATAAATCTATGAAAGCTGTGCATAGGGCTTGGGAGCATTCCTGCTTTATATCCCAGCATATTTGGAGCTGTGGCTTTGTGCCGAAAGTTTTGTGCATTTCTATAAATGAATCCAAAACACAAGAAGTAAATAAAATTCAAAAGTATGAAGAAAGTTAGGCTATAAAAAAAGAAGAAAGCTCATACTTTTACAGCTTTTATGAATGTTCAGACAAAAATTCTGTCCTTTTTTCTTTTTGACCTGCAAAGATGGTGTTTTTTTTCTGTCATGTTTTGATTCCATGAACAGATTCTTGGAGTTGTCAAGCTTTGCAATAACAAGAACAGTACATCAGCTTAGCATTGCATATGATTATTGATTCGGAGGCTCTGGACCGTTGGTGCATTTGTGTGCATCAGATTTGGGTCCATTTTTCCTCTTAGTTTATGTATGCACAAAAATAGGCTATTAAAATTAAATATGCCTCTTTCCATTTCCCATACTGAAGGGTTAACACTTCTATTGTTATACATTCTGTATTAGACGTGGTCAAATGTTCTCAGCGGCATCATATTGTTATAACAAACCCTTATACATTTTATTGCTACCTGAAGACTACAGCCAAGTACTCTGCATCCAAGTGTACTCCGATATAAGCTTCCTCTGTATATATTGCCTTTCATAGTGAATTCATAATCTATGGGTCAACCTCCATTAAATTCCACCTTTGTGCCATCTGTGGTGCTATGTGAGAATTCACCGCTAGACTCCACTGCAGTTGATTTTGCTGCATGATTTGACTAAATTTTAGAAGCCATTGGACAGCTCAGTTGGTTAAATGCAGGACTGGCACATGAGACACCAGGGTTCAGTTGCTAGGTTGTGTGATAAAGCTTCATCCAGTGTGGGTCCCAAGACAATAGTCTGTCAGGAGTCAGAGCTCCGTCTCCCTCTCTGGTCAGGAGCCATCTCCAGAGAGCTGAACACACTACATATCATCTCCCAGGTACCCCAGTGCACACTCCCCAGATGCCACTCCTCTGACTCTCATTGTCAACCACCAAACACTGCACAGAGCCTCAATCAGTGCGAAGTATTGTTTGTGCCACCCTGCCTGAATTACCGAGCATTCATTCTGCACCTGATCTCCCTGCTTTATCTCCGATTGCCTGCCTGGACCCTGACTACTCTCTTCTTGGATGCTCCCATACTCGTTATTGAGCTCTGCCTGTATAACCCTGATTTAGCTTTGTGGACGTTTAGCTGTGCTTAGTTCCTGTCTGAACTAATAAACCTGCTGCACGTGAACCCTGTGACCTTACTTAACCATGTAACCACAAGGGGGCTAAAGTGTCGGTCTCCCTGCACCGGTCCATATCACAGTGAAATACAAGGTTGTGTTAGAAAGGCATTCATTCATTCATCTTCTTAGGGTCACAGGGGTGTCGGAGCCTAATTCAGCTACTAATGGGCGAAGGCAAGGTATACTCTGAACTGGTCGCCAGTCTCAATCACACACCCATACACACTCACACCTAGGAAGAATTTGGAGTCACCAAATAACCTATCAAGCATGTTTTTGGACAGTGGGAGGAAGCTAGAGTCCCTACAGAAAACCCACAAAAGCACAGGGAGAACATGCAAACTCCACAGGGAAAGGTCCCCAGTTGGTGATTCTGTTTAAAGTCCCCCAGTCGGGACTTAAACCGGGCCTTTTTGCTGTGAGGGAAGAGTGCTAAACACTGCACCACCGAGCTGCTCTAGAAAGGCATCTGGCACTAAAATCTTCTCCAAACCACCTTTCCAAATCAGTTTAGGGTGATTTGCTCTGGTGACCTCTAACAGGATATCCTGAGAGGTAAACAACAATAATTAGCCAAATGTTACCAAATTACCACACTATACTGAAGCCCTTAAAGACTTGGAAGTCCAAAGACCTAAATAATTCTAGAAGATTGTGAATGGTTGCTGTTGTGTGGCCTCTGATAGATTGGAGACCCATCCATGGTGTATCCCGTCTTCACCCAGCACTGGCTGGGATAGGCTCCAGCAACCCGTTACAGCTGAAGCTGATTTAAAAGATGGACAGATCTAGAAAACCAAAGCATAAAACACAACATAGCAAAATATCAACACAAGAAGACGACTACAGTACAACATATAAACGTAGCTAAGTTTTTCTGATGGCCGAACAAACACCTCGTAAATTCTGATTTTTGAAGTGAGCCAGCTGTTGAGTTTGTTGTCCTTTTAAGACCACATGAGACTAGTCGGCAAATGATGGATGTGTGGTGGTGACAACTGTGTGTCCACGGGGTCGACACTGAACCGCAGCAGGAGGGGCGGAGTTACAAAGAGGAACATTGAGGAACAACGGGATAGACCAACAGCAGACAAGATGAGAAAAAAGGACTTGAGCAAGCGATGACACGGAGACAAAGCTCTGAACCCAAAAGTAAAGTGTCAGAAGAAAGCTGAGTCACACTGGGTTTCACTAATGACAGACATCTAAATGCTATTTTTTGTTTTAACTTTTCATTTGGTTAAAAATATTTGTGTTTCATTTACGTCATTAGAGTTTTATTTGAAATCAGGAAACATTTAGAGAGTTGTGTACCCTTAGACAGACAGTGGTGCCTAAATTATTTTCACCCCCTCTGGGAAATTTTGACTTCAATTTATTTTTATTCAATCAGAAAGTTTCCTCTTGATTGAAAATGATACAGGAACCTCCCAGAAGGTAAAAAGACAATTTTAAAGATGAATTATTAAAAAAAAAAAAAAAAAAAAAAAGATTTCAATTTGAACAAAATGTGAAATTTTTACTTCATTGTCATTTATATTGACATTAATTAACTCCTCCTACTCTTTTTTAAGCACTTAATCAAATTCCATTTCATATTTATTGGATTCCGTGCATCATGAACTTTTTGCATATTACACATACGTCTATTTATAATCAAGAGTAATTATATTTAGTGTAATTTGGATGTGGATATAAATGCATAGAAGATATATTTTCTGTGTTTTACTTTGTTTTTCACTCGATGTTTTATTCTGAGTTTTACTGTGAAGCACTTTGTGATTTTTATCTTAAGAGGTGCTATATAAATAAAGATTATTATTATATGTTTGTATGTATATGTATTTATGTACATCGGTATGTGTGTTTGATTCATTTTTCATTTTTTATCTTTATTTAACTTGTATCATTTTGTAACTTTTGTCATTTTTTCATTTTAATTTTCATCTATGCATAAATATGTATTTTTTTGTTTAAATGTATGCTTTTGTATCAATCGCTTAAAATAAACCAATTCCATTTTTGAGCAGCACTGCCAGTATATATAAGCATATATACGACATTTCTAATATATTTTTAACTAATAACTTTTGTAGATTTTCATTTTAGGCAATTTTTGAATATTTACACATGAAAAAACTGCATAATATTTGCTATGCCGGCAGCTAAGCTAGCTGAGCGACAAAGCCAGCATCTCAGAACCACTTGCTGAGTGGTGATGCGAGCAGTGATGCTAGTAGCTTAGCACTGCTAGCTGAGCGGCGATGCTAGCGGCTGAGCACCGCTAGCTTCAGAGAGAAATTGGATGTTTGTGTTAGTAGAGGGCGGTCCTTGGAGTGCAGACTCTTCCTGAAAGGGGCTGTTCTTACTTTGTGACATCAGCTTGTGAGAACCTGCTCAAATTTGTGGTTTGGAGGGTGCTGATCGGAGCGGTGCAGGTTTTGAAGGAATACTTAGAAATGCGTGAATGGATTGAAATACCACTTTGGGGACTAAAAAATAAATATAAAATAAAAAAAAAATCAAAAAGTTGATTTTGCATGGTATAGGCCCAGAAAAATTATTTTACCAACACATTTTTTTAGCCAAGTAGTTTAAAAAAATCTAATGTCCATCACAATAAGAGCTGAAGTTTTCTCTTTCTGTACAAATACACTCATAAATATTTGTTATTCTGCCGTCTTTTTCTTATTATAATCTCTCTTCATCTTAACCAATCAAGAGGGACCTCAGTGCGTTGTAATCTCTGAGCTTTCTGAAGGCCTCTATGCAAGTTCATCCCTTTTCTAAAGTTCTCTCCGGCTTCACAATGCATCCAAACTACAACAAAGCCATAACCCAGCAAGTGTTCCCTGTGCACTTCACTGCGTATTGATTCTATGCGTGTCCATGGAGAGAAGAAGGTCAGTGTGTGAGGAAAAAACGTGTGGAAAATGTTGTACTGCAGCAGATCTCACCGTTTTCTATAGGAAATAATAACACCTTGCAAGGTTGCCAAATATTTTGGTGGCTGCTAGAGCGGTTCTGCCCGGCCAAGTGTGATGAACAAAGCCTGGAGTGAGTCTGCCCTTAATGCCCGACAGAGGCGGGTGTTCTACATGCTCAGATATTCATGCCTCTGGTTAGCCAAAGGGCCAACAGAGTTCTTGTTGATTTTACCGCTTGATATGTTTGAAACAGCCTCATTAATGGGAATGTCAGTTGTGATTCCAGTTTTATTAGGTACAAAACACTGAGGTCACTGTCACGACGGGCATCCCATGATCTTCCATCAGGCCCCTGTACTCCATCATTCGCAGAGCATCCTTTAGATCCCTCACTGGTTCTGCTGTTAGGCTCTTCATCTCGTCTCCTGCCCCATCTGTTTGGGAGCGACTCTGTCACTTTAACCTCTCTTCATCTCCCCTCCAGCCCTCCTTTTCACTCCTCTTTTGCCATCCTTAAGCTGTGGCTGGTAAAGCTTGGGAGTGTAATGCTCATCTCCCCTTGGACTAAAACAGATGCTGCCGTTGCTCCAGGAGGGGAGGCTCATTTAGGCACTTCACACATGAGGAAACAGTGGTCCTGTCCTATTTGTGTGTGCATATGCCTTTGTCTGCGAACATATGATAGATGAGCTGAGTAGACAGCTGAAGAAGGGGGAACATTAGTGCAGACAGCTTTAATGCAGGTGGTATTTCCATGCTGCTCGCGAAGAGGAAACATGTCAGTTTAAACACTTGCTGCACAAAAGAGAAATGTATTAACTAGAAAGGCTCAAGCTAAAAAAGAGACTAGCATTTTCCAGTAAAGGATTGCACTCGCCTGCCGTTGACAGTGAGCCTGACAGTTCATTAATCCAACCAAATCCCTCCAAACTTACTCAAGTGTGGATTCTATTTTCAAATTTCCTATTAGTTCCTCTTTATGGATTAAGCGCTGCAGTTCACGAGTGAGTGCCCAACCCCAGCCCCGGCCCAGCACATATAATTGGCTTGTAATGGATTTGGGGTCGTCTTTGCATCACCGATACGGATAGATTCCAGGCAAAAACGTCTGCTTCCCAGCCCCACCTCACACACCAGGCCTCTGGTTTTGTCTAATTCCCGTCTGCGGTGCACATTGTCATTTCTATTTCCGCGTGTGGCTGCAGCATCCTTCGCTGGAGGACTGTGGCAGGGGAACGTGACGCGGCTCCAGATGAAACATGTCAGGTGTCATGCAGCCTTAGGGCCCCTGTCACCATCAAGACACCCAATTCATACTCTGGAACCACCCCCACCTTCCCCAACCTCCTAAATTTTTGTTACCCAGAAGCCTTCTAGCTTTCCTTTTTAGTGCCTGCTCCTCATTTATTACTAATTTGACTTGCTCCAGTGGTGAGACACAAATCTGTGTGTGACAAACTCATTCTTCTTACAACGTCAGACACGAGACGACTGGAAGATAGTCCACAGATTCAGAGCTCATCCTGACTGTTTGGGTTTTATAGTCATGTTTGTTTCATTTTGTCATATTTTACTATCATCCAGTTACAAATAAATAAATACATAAATACATTTTTAGCAGGATCTTTATTTTCTTAAATATTTCTTTTTTTTTATCAGATCACAATAAAATGATGGTCGATGCTGATGAAGAAGACACATTTTTAGCCAATCCCAGATCGGAAACTAAGCATTTCGTTATTTTAGCATTTAAATAAAACCAACTTCACATGATATTCTTGTGAAAAGAAGAAAACACGAGAATCATTGATCCGTTTTCTTTAGGACAAAACTCTTGAGTTAGTATGAAGTCGCTCTATGCTCTTTGTTCAGACTATCCCCGTGTTCAGTACAACGGTTTTTAAAACTCCAAAACATTTGACATTGTTGCTTATTTTTTTAAACTAGAGCCGGTAATATATGTTTATATACAAGAAAAATACCCAAAAGGAATACTGAATCTGATACAATTTTAAAAATAAGCTGTTATGACTAATAAGTACAAAATCCCCCTGGAACAAAGTTTTTTTTTTTTTTTTTTTTTTTTTTTTTGTCAAATCCAACATTAGGTCAGGAAAATTGAGAGCAAAAACAGAAGCATCAGGCTCAAAGTAAAGCAGTCTGACTGGATATGCTTCAGCCAGTGGTTTTTACCATTGACTGTATAAGAGAGGACTGGACACAGCCAGTGTGACATCACTCATATAACGCCTTACTTCTGGTTCCAACGAAACGAAGTCATTCATTTTTCCTGTTTACGGACGTCGCCATGTTGGAACCAGACAACATCAGTAAGAGGATTGGTCCAAGTCGGTCTGAGTCAATGTTTCTATGGCAACCACTCTTGCTAATCAGGAGTGAGCTTGTTTAAAGCGGACTTTGGAGGATCTGTGAATAAAACGTTTTGAATGTTTGAAGTGGAGACCAGCGGGCACCACATGCTTTCATTAACATCTGATTGGTTGGATTTTTAACTTGCGATAAAGAAGAAAATATAATGAAAATAAATTGGATTAGCAAGAACATACAAATATTCCAAAACTCTTTAGAAAAGTCTTTGGAATTTCCTTCCAGTGTCGCAGGATCTTTTCTTGTTATGATTCATTTTGACCCGAGTCTCCCTTAAAAAAGAGGTTTAATCTCAATGAGATTTCCTGGTTAAATAAACATAAAAAACTTTACTTTTAGCAGTGTTAAGTTTTAATCTCTCACTGTTTGGGTTTTATTTTATGCTTTTTTGTGCTTTATAAATATAAATAGTATACTGATTTACTCAAAAGCAAATCATTTCTGTGGCAATGATTTTAGAAAACAAACCAAGCTGAACAAATAATTATGAAAGAATTGAATACATTTAGACATATTTATACTTAATTATCATAATAGGACAGACTAAGCCACAGAGTGGAGGCTTTTGGCCAAATATCACATTGGTAATGAACTTTCTGAACGTTTCAAGTTGTTTGGAGGCAAAAAAAAAATGATGTTTGCAATATCTCAGAAGCAGATCAAGCAGTAAGAAGCTCTCAGTAGCAATGCCACTGTCAAGACAAATTTACAGTTGGAATGTCCCAAAAAGAGCACATTTTTCTTTTCTGTTTAGTTTGACAAATACATTGTTAATTATGATTTTACTGCAGCCTTTAAAGCAATATATCCCAATAATGACTTGTATGGAAGTTGGAGCAACAGAATGTAAAATAAATGTAGATTCCAGTCCATGAATTATTACTTCCAATAAATGTAGCAGATGTAGAAACCAACGATTAGATGCACATATTTAAACATCGTGGAAACCCCGACTGTCACTCTAAATGTACCTAATTAAAAGATGATCTAAGCAAGCTACACCCAGGAGAGGTCCAACACTCTCCCACACGCAGATCCTCGTGCACAAGCCTGGACAACTTCATCAGTCAATCTAACAGGCTTGTTTTTGGACTGTGGGGGAACGTTGGAGAAAACCCATGCCGACACCAGACAAGAAAAAAGAGCCAGAGATGAAGATTTTACACTTAATTATGCTAGTTGGGAATAGAGTGGTGTAGAACACTCACATCAAAAAAAGATGTATGGAAATAACTGGTTTTATTTGGAAATTCCAGAGATTTTGTGGTTCAGAATGTTCATTAGGGCTTCAGAATACCTGAACTTTTTTTTTTTTTAAGCTCAAGGACAACGCTAAATAAGTCTTCCCCATTTAATAAAAGGAATAAACTTTCAAAAGAAGTATCACTTTTTAAGAAAAATCCTAAACTCATGAAACAAATCCTCTTTACCTGCCAAGTCTATGAGATTTCATTTTAAAGGTGAGATCAAAGGCTAGTTTTTTTTCTCAGATTATGTACATCAGGAGGGAGAAGTTCTAAGCTTTTAGAGCAAAAAATCCTGCTTCTGATGCAGATAAACCTGCACGGTTGATCAGCTGGATCGGGTGTGCGGAGTCTGTTTAAAGTTGAAAAGGAAGCATCACTGATTTACGCAAAAACATGATTTTTAACAATGAAAATGTATTTTTAACAGCTCTTTTTTTGTATTTTATGGCAAGAATTCTCATTCAAATGTTGATAAATAAGCTTTAAAGCAAAATATAGCAATGAATTTCCAAGAAAACATCCTCTACTGAACATGTTTATGTTGAGAAAACCTTGAAACTTTGGTTTTGAGTCGAAACACTTTAGCATATGAAACTACTGTATTACTTTATTATCACCTATTCATCAAATGAATCAATAATAAAGAAATTAGAGATTTTCAAATATAATTTTAGTTTAGCCTCAATTACCAAAAGGGTTTTTTACAAATATACTCCTGACTACAAGAGGAAAATAAGTTAACCCTGTCTGTTTTTATTTAAATCCACTAAAAAGTACAATTACCAGAGTCCCACCCCTTAACATTTGGTGTCACCGAAGAGCCCAAAATGTCCCCCGGAAAAACCAAAAGGAGTTCATTTAGTCGAATTTAGTGGTTGAGAGTTATTCTGATTAAGAAATTTACTTAGAGGACATATTAGTGTTGCTGGAGGATATGTATGATGGATTATTAAGGCCACCATGAAAATAAATAAATAAATAAATAAATTTATGAGGATGAATTCATAAAAATTTAAGAAAAAGTCCAAATTTTAAAAAAGTTGTAAAAATATGAGACAAAAATCTTTTTTTTTTCTTTTTCTGGGAAGTTGTAAATTTATAAGAAAAAAAAGTAAATACAACAGAAATCAAGTCGTAAGAAAATAGTTGCAATTTTACAAGAATTAAGACATAAGACTATAAGGAAAAAATATAATTTTATGAGAATAATGTCATGAAATTGTGAGAAAAAGGTAAAAAACTAGATTTTTATGATAAAAAATACAAATGGCTGGATTGGTGGATTTAGTCAGCACTTACTGTGTTTGGATTCTTACACAACAAGCTATAATTTTGAAAAAGCATAACTTTTTCCCTCGTTCAAATTATGACTTTTTCTTATAAATTAACTTTTCCTAAAATTGTAGCTTTTTTTCAAAGCCTTATAACTTTTTTCATAAAATTATGACATTTTCTCATAAATATACAACTTGCAAAATTACACCTTTTTATATACTTAAGACTTTTTTTTAAATTAAGACTTTTTTCATAATTTTACAACCCTATTCTCATAAATTATACAACTTTTTCTAGCAGTATGAAGCCAAATGACACAATTGTTTTGTAATATTGAGCTATATAAATAAAACTGTACTGTAATTTTACATCTTTTGTGGTTTTATGGTAGCCTTAATGCTCAATTATAATCCTTCTCCGTCATCGATATGCAGCTCATGTGTCCAGAAATTCCCATTTTTGTAATGTTTGTCCAACACCAGAGAGTTTCAGATTTCATTGGTTTGCTCAGCTTTTGGACATGACATGAGATTTTTCTCAAGTTATCCACTGGCTACAACTGTAACTCTTTATTTCTGAGTGGTAAAACAGCTTAAAAATGCTGGTTTAAACTATTGGTGCACCTCTTTTTTCTTTTTCTTTTCAATAATTCAAAAGTCAAATTAGATTTTCTGTGGGTTAATTCTAAGTAACATTTTCACGAATCCCTTTTATTAGCTTGAAGTGGTTTCTGAGGCCATTGTTGGTTTTTCTTCCATTAGCAGAGTTCATGTTGCTTTCCCTAAAGCCCTTCAGCAGCTTAATACATTTGGTACACAAACGTGGTTTGATTGATTTCTCTTCCAGGGCGTTTGTCGGTTTCCTCCTGCTACAGGTAGTCTGTCTTGAAGCTTTGACGATTCCCCCGGTCGGCTTCCTCCTTTTACAGCCTTTCTATTTCATTGTGCAGGCTGCAAACTCAACACACGACTGATGGGGAACAACTATTATGGTTTGCTGTAGTCTGTGTTGAAGGAGTTTTATAATCCCCTCCATTGTTTCGACTGACAGCTCTGTTGTGGAGACCGTGTCTCCTGTCAATCAACCAGGTACACTTCTTTAATGCTGGAACTCTCTTTTAACATCAGACTGATTTGCATATTTTCACGCGTACAGGCAGTTTTTTTTTTTTTTTGTCTTCTTCTTTACTACAAAAGGATTTTAACTTTTTCCCCTCTGCCTTGTTTAAATATAATATTAACATTATCATCTGAGAAAATGAATATAAATCAGCAACAAACAGCTGATTCTGCATTTTTTAAAGAGCCACTCCAATGAAAATGGTGTTTTTAACATGTAGTTCTAGCAATTTTCTGATAAAGAAGATTCCCTATTATTTCTTGAATCCTATTGCTATGAATCAGAAAATGACCTTGAATAATATCATATTTGTGATGTAGAAAATACGCTGGGTGGCCCTGCGCCATTACATTCTTAGTTTTTCTCGTTTGAGCTGGCATCTGGAACAAAACTGCACAGCAGGATGTGAGGGGCTATAAGCTAGCAGGTGAGAATGTGAACAGAGAGCTCTCAGCAATGGGGGGAAAGGAATGGGGACGGTACTGCCCTGTGGCAACTAGTACTGGGTGATACATATCATGTGGGCGATAGAAAGGCGTCTATCGTGCTATTTCTCCTCTATTGTTTTTATTTGTTCATTTTTTATTGCTGAACTTTTGTGCAAAAATGTGTTTTCCTACATAGAAACTTAAAACTGTTGTGCACCTTAAAAAATGTTTCTCATTTGTAACTACTGTTTCATGTTACTTGAAAAAATAGTCAAATTTTGTTTCAGAGAATAACAGAAAATATACTTTATTGTGGTATATTGTGATTATAGGGCCGCCACGATTAGTCGACTAATCAACTATTAAAATAGTCGACGACTAGTTTAATAGTTGATTAGTCGTTACCTTGTATTATAGAGTGTAGTGAAGTTAAAATTTATGATGGCATTCTGTTAGCTTTTTGGACTAATTTTGGCATTTATTGTGGTTGTTACAAAGGCTCAGCCCACTGTGATGATGTCACTGAATGCGACAGCGCATTTTCTTCTTCGGTGGTTTGTGTCCGTTCATGCTGTGAGTTTCGGTTTGCCACGTGCCGGAGTCAGCAGAGAAATCCTGTCCAGTTTTCGATTCTGTTCACCCCAGTTGCTGTATTTGGAGTATTTAAGTTATTGACCAAAAACTGTGTTTTGCAATACTATTCAGCACTGGAATAAATTAAGAACACCTGCCAACTGGAGCCTCATCTCTTCTTACCTTCCTGTGCTCTGACCGGCACACCATCTTGATTACTGTTAAACCCAAACCCGAATCAGTGATACAGTCCACCATTTACTCCACAACAGTGGTTTTTCAGGCTATCTAGGAGCATTGTTAATATTTCAGCAACATGCTAGCTGTTTTGGCTAATTTAGGCTTTTTTATAGATTTTTAGGCTGTTTTTGATGTTAACAAATATTTCAGCTACATACAAGCTTTTTTGGCAAATTTAGGCTGTTTTTGAGGTTAGCTTATATTTTAGCTAAATTCTCTCCGTTTTGGCTAATTTAGACTTTTTTAGGCTAATTTGGCATGTAACTAATATTTTGGCTGGCTATAAGCTTCAGTGTTTTCAGCTATTAGCTTAGGAATTATTAGCTATCAACTTCAGCGTTTTTAGCTATCAATTTCAGCATTTTTAGTTATCAATGTCAGTATTTTTATTTATCAATTTCAGCATTTTTAGCTATCAATTTCAGCATTTTTAGTTATCAATTTCAGCGTTTTTAGCTATCAACTTCAGCGTTTTTAGCTATCAACTTCAGCGTTTTAGCTATTAATTTCAGCGTCATTAGCTATTAATTTCAGTGTTTTTAGCTATCAATTTCATTCAGCTTACAACATTACAATAGCAATATTGCAGGTAATGCTATATATCTAGTTTTTAGTTAGTTTAAAGCTAATGATGGTTAAGATTTTTGCTTTACATCCACCCTGTGCATGACCAGATTAGTCGACTAATCGGAAAAAATAATCGGTGATTTGTCGACTATTAGAATAATCATTTGTGGCAGTTCTATTGTGATATAAAACAATCTATATCATGATGTACAATTTTTTCCATGTCGCCCAGCACTAGTGCCAAAAATCACAAAGAGAGAAAAAGATTTGCAAGAGTAAAGTGTTGAGAAAAAGCCATCAAAGACGGTTTAAAATAACAAAAAAAAAAACATTTTTTTCTTTTTTCTCCAGGCAGGTCTGAGAGAGAAAGAACAATTTTGTGTTCTTGTGAGTCTGAGCAGACCTTTAGACACTGGTATTTTTGTGTATCTGTGGGGAAACGGGACATTTTAGATTGTGTTTTTCAAGTAAAGCCTTTTGTTATTTCAGCCCAAACTGCTTCTGCTTTTATTGCAACAGCAAATCTAAATGCTTCAACAAAAACTCAGGGTGAAAAAGTGAAGTGACTGCAGACCTGTCGCCGAGTGAAAACATGTAGTACTGCTGTTGGATAAATGAAGAAAAAAATCCTTGAAATGTTTGAATATAAACCATCTCTTAAACTTAAAAATGTTCCATTTAAAAAGAGCATTAAAGATCAATAGCTTGATCTTCTACAAAGTGTTTTTTTTTTAATTACAACTTTGATGATTTTTGCCAAAATTATAAAAAAATCTATGTTTTCTAGTATATTCTTCCCCTCCCCCTATGGCTTTTCCCTAACCCGTCTTTTGTAGGGGCGTTTGGAGGGTAGAGGGCTGCGGGGGAGGGCTCTGCTTCCCTCCCCCGCGGATATTCCGCCTCGTGCTGTACCGCGGAGGAGAAGCACTTTTCTTCACGTGATTTAAAAAAAATTCTTGATTAATATATGACTAATAAAGTTTCCAAAAAGTAACTGAATTAAAACAGTAGTCCTCTCTGCAGCCCAAAGTTTATTGACTGGAACAGATTTTATGGTGAACAAGGACACACCACAACTCACTCCACATCACACTTTCAATTTAATTAGAAGAGAAATTCAAGCTAACATGGCTGGAGCCTGCAATCTCACAGTCTGATGGTCCCTCACCAATTATCACATCATAATGTGCTGGTCAACTGCAGATGTTGTATGCGGTCCTTTAGGATTATCTGCCAAAGTGGGTCTACATCTTTTCTGCTCAGTGAGCGCCCGTGCACACGCTGGAGCCGATCTTTTACACTTCATATCAATGTGAAACGCATGCAAGCGGCAGAAAACCAGTTATGATCTTCTCCTGTACCCGAGGTGATTAGCTCACAAATGGACGGCTCTAAAAATGTGAGTTCACACCTGCCAGTTAAATAAGTCACACGTGTCAACTTCTAAGTGACTGTCCGCACCGTTTCCTCTCTCTTGTAATAAAACATCTCATTAAGTGGAGTCAGAGTTATCAGTCCTGTCTTTTTTAACGTGTCATCTGTGTTTTAGTTACTTTAAGTAAATTAATAATTTTATGAAGCAAATAGGATTTGATTTTTCTACAGATAACCCAAAGGACCAAAATAGAAATGGCTGTGTTTTTTTATTTTTTTGCACCCTCATGATAAAATATTGAGAATTATATATATATACATATATATATATATATATGTATATATATTCATGTGCACATAATTAGTCAAATAAAAAGATGAATAAAAGAGAAGCAACATCTTTGCGAAAACAAATGTGTTAAAATAATATGTATAAAGAACCACTTTGAACCACTTTCTTGGAGTAAAAAGTGAAACTAAAAGACCAACCAAATCCAAGTGACTGTTTAATTTCTTACTAATCTAAGTTTTAAACCAATGATGTAGAACCAACCATTTCTTCCACTGTTTTTCTGATTTTCGGTGTTGCTTTGCTTCCATATGAATTGTTGGAACATATTCATACCTGCAAACTGAATAGACTATTTTGACTCCATATTCCCCTTATATTGCTCTTCCTCATCTGCCTATTTGCTATTTTACACAAAAATATTCTACCTCCTGATGTGTCTTTATCTTCTTAAAGCCGTTTTGGCTTCTTATAAAACATCCAATATGTTGTGTCAGAGCAGAATAGTGCAATGACAAGAAGAACGACAGTAATATAAAGCATTCTACCATTTGGCATGAATCCCACTTTAATCATCTTTTAATCTATTTTCAAAGCATTCCCAGATGTCTTTTAAGTATGAGGATGATACTTTTAGCCTGAATCAAAACATTTGTTTTCCAGGACATAGTTTCTGCAGAGCGGAAGGAGTTTGTTAGAACTTCACCTCTGAGATGTGGGCAGAATCGTTGGAATGGAATAAGCCTGCTTCCATTTCCCATCATCCATCTGTTCACATGCTCTCCCACTAGCTTACAGCCCCTCACATCCCCAACCTAACCTCACCAGTGCGGCCGATACGATACATGTCCCAATATGTTTTAATACACTATGTGACAATATTTCACTGTATCAATATTTTCTTACACTCCTACTATAGTTTTTAACCAGATTCCAACTCGGACGAGGAAAACGAAGACGTCCATGGATCTAATCGTCTACAAGTGGACGCCAATTTTAGCTTAAAACTTTTTTGTAGCAGCATTTTTTCACTTGCTCCTGATTCCCAACGACTTGAATAAAGAAATACTCAGAAATGCTATTCTAAGTTAAATTTTCTTTATGCATGTCTATCATCAGAAAAAAAGAGCATGTTAAAAACATAATTTTCATTGTATTGGTTCTTTAAAAATTAAAAACATAAGAAAAAAAAATCCTTGATCTTTAGAATGTGTGATAAATCCATGATCAACTTTGCAGTGCTGTGGTTTGAGGATTAAAGTTTTACCTCAAAGTCAATATTCAGAATCATTACAGTAAGAAAACATAAAAAAAAAGGTCTGTTTTGGGTCCAGCTGAACACACAACTGAGAATTAGTAATTTTTAAAAGTTCACCTAAAACAGTTTTTTGTAATAAAAAGAAGAGTTATAGATCATAATATTTTTGTCCAAAAGTGCCCTAGATTGGCTCTGACCGCAGCCTCAATGCATCTCTTCTGTATTTAGATCATCCTAACAGAAGAACCAGGTCTGAACAAGGACGAGGTCTGATTGAAGTCATATTAATGTCCAGTATTAGCTTTCCCTCTTTAAAAATCTAGGATTAAACTTCATCTATTTGTGATTAAGCAGGATTTCACATGCTTAAAAAATCCAAATAAGATGTATTTTACTATCTTTATTTAAAAGAATGTGCAATATTTTTCTCTAATTCAGAGAAAAACCAGAAGGTTTTTGATTAAAAATACTTTGAATTTTGATTTTACCTTCTTTCACTAACAAGGTTTATTTTCTCCAAGTGTTTAAATGTGTCAGTGTGAGTTCCACATGTACTTTATGCAGTGTCTTTAATATGGAAATGGATGATTGGTCTTTGAATGGTATGCACTCCACTCTAAAGACATGCGAGGGACAAAGTAAACACCCTTGTGAGATGCACACCCACGATCAGGATCTATGCAAATTAGGGCATGTCTAACAAAACACAGATAAGCCTGCTGTAACCTTCAAAGTCATGGAAGTCAATAGAAAAGCTGTTAACCATCCCGAAATAAACTCAATGCAGGATATTTAGAAGGGAAAAAAAGGAGAGGAGTTTTTCTAAAAACCAGCAGAACGCCAAAGGGAAGTAACAGAGCTCCTATTCATTTCCTGTCTCTGTTATGTAAAATATCTGCGGGCTAAAATGGTCGAATTACCTGTGTGAGCATGCACGACGTCCGATATCACCGTGTCGTTGACGTCAAAAACCAATTCTGAAAAACAACCTTGTTATCTGTGTTCACCGTCCTGTACATTATTCATCTCATTCTGCTGGAACATTCACCTTGTCCATGAATAATTTGTTTAGCATTAGACTTTTTATTTATTTTATTTATTTAGAAGACGACATGTCATTCTGAGGCTATGTTTACAAAAAAGTATATTATCAAATTCCAGCAGAAAACTGCTTTGCTGACATTTTGAATGTAAATTTTAATAACTAAAGTTTGGATTTTGTTCAGTTTAAGTCACAACTTATGGAAACTTTTTACATTAGCAAAAAAATGTTGGTTTTGAGATGTAAATCTGAAAAATGAATAAATTCTAAAATAAGGGAGTAACATTTATCATTCAAATTGTGACTAATCTGAAATACATTTATTTGAATCTAGTTTACTTATAAAATGTCAACCTTTCTACAGTGCTGAAAGCAAAAAACAACGTACCAAATAAATGTATTATAATTACTATATACTCCCATCTAATTCAAAATTGGTCAATACATAAGAGCAAGTTGAAAAATGTACATTTGTCAGTATGTTTGATAAAATACATCCAGATCCATGACTACACTTGTTCAGAAAAGCTGCTCCTATCTGCAATCCTCACATCAAGTCTCAAGTGCTAGTCCTCAAGTTCAAGTCAAGTTCTACCAATTAATCTTTCAAGTCCTTTAAAGTTCTTTCAACACAATAGTGATATTTTATACACAGACCATAAGTGTGTTAATAAACTATTTATCAAAAGGTTGCTAGCATCCTGAATATTTCCCTTGAGCTCACGCCTCCTCAATTAATGCATTCCACCACTTACTGTTGTTGACGTCCTAATCAAGTCACAAGTCACTGATGTTGATGTTCGACTCAAGTCACGACTTACTGTTGTTGATGCCCCAGTTAAGTCACAAGCAACTTATGTTGATGTTCAACTCAGGTCACGAGTTACTGATGTTGATGTCCCAGTTAAGTCACGAGTTACTGATGTTGATGTTCGACACAAGTCCCAAGTTACTCTTGTTGATGTCCTTCTTAAGTCACAAGCAACCTATGTTGATGTTCGACTCAGGTCACAAGTTACTGATGTTGATGTCCCAGTTAAGTCACGAGTTACTGATGTTGATGTTGGACTCAAGTCATGAGTTACCTATGTTGAAGTCCGAGTCAAGTCATGAGTTTCTGATGTTGAAGTCCGAGTCAAGTCACAAGTTATTGACGTTGATGTTCGACTCAAGTCATGAGTTGCTTATGTTGAAGTCCGAGTCATGTCACGAGTTACTGATGTCGACATTCGAGTAAAGTCACAAGTTAATGACATCGATGTTCGACTCAAGTCACAGGTTACTGATGTTGATTTCCAAGTAAATTCACAAGATACTGATGCTGATGCCCGAGTCAAGTCACAAGTTAGTGATGTTGATGTTCGACTCAAGTCACGAGTTACTGTTGTTAATGTCCCAGTTAAGTCACAAGCTACATATGTTGAAGGCCAAGTCAAGTCACAAGTTACTGATGTTGAAGTACGAGTCAAGTCACAAGTTATTGACGTTGATGTTCAACTCAAGTCACGAGTTACTGATGTCGAAATTCGAGTAAAGTCACGAGTTAATGACATTGATGTTTGCCTCAAGTCACCAGTTACTGATGTTGATGTCCGACTCAAGTCACAAGTCTAAGTCTAAACTTGTCGAGTCTGACTGACAAACGTGGACAAAAGTGTTGGTACCCCTCAGTTAAAGAAGGACAGACCCACAATTCTCACTGAAATCACTCAGAACTTACAAAAGTAACAATATTTTTTTTTTGAAAATTAAACAATCAAAATCAGCCATCATTTTTGAATTGTTGATTGGCATAATTATTTAAAAAAACAAACTAATGAAACAGGCCTGGACAAAAATGATGGTACCTCAATGAAAGATTGAAAACTATTTGACCAGAGTGACATGATTAACTCAGGTGTGTCCTTTAATTGACATCACAGGTGTTTTATTTATTGTTACTTTTGTAAGTTTTGAGTGATTTCAGTGAGAATTGTGGGTTTGTCCTTCTTTAACTGAGGGGTACCAACACTTTTGTCCACGTCTGTAAGTCTGAGTCATGTGACTCGAGTCCACACCTCTGCTCTTCAGACTCCTCATAACAAGAATTGATTTAATCGTTTTACTTGATTTCATCTGTTTAAAAGCTGATTTCAGCACAAGCTTGACTGACATCCTCAGTTTGTCAGATTTAATTTTTTTCTCACCAGATCTCTGCACACTGATGCAGTTGCCATATTTGCAAGTACAACCAGCAACTAATTTAACTAATAATGTATGATTTTCTTAATCACTTCTGCAGCTTTTATAGACAAAATAAAAATAGAGCCTGGATAGACTAGGAGATGTTGTTTTGCCCACGAGAAACCCTTCAACAAAAAAGCAAATACAGCTATATCTGGATATTTCATGTCACTGCCGGATGCAACTAGTATTTTATTATCACTGCTGAAAAACAGGTGTGTTATTGTTCAGCTGTCATTCTTCCCACATGATGAAGTCGAACACTGTTTCACTGTGTTTTGTGTTTTTTTTTTAGGGGTTCATCAAATTCCTCATCTCTGCATTGGGCACAGAGTTGAGTCTGTGTAAAAAAAAAACAAAAAAAAAAACAGATGAGCCGATGACATTTGTAATTCTGTCACAATACCAAGGATGGGCGGGAGAAAAATTTGCAACAACCGGTACGCTGTTTTTCTGCGGTTTTAATATTTAATAAATGAACAACAAGCCCAGATGACAAATTGGCTTCCAGCTCCTGGCGACTGATAACGACAGAATCAGGTCTGGTCATTTTAATGACGCGGTGAATGTCTTTGCCCAGAGACAATGAGGCCCAAACAGCCACCGCTCAAGGTCACCGTGTGGCTGCTAACAGGTGCTCCAAAGCGCTTTACTGCTTCAGTAATAACTACCTAAAATGTGCAAATGGGTAATTGATCAATAGTTTGCTAATTAGGATGCAGAGGGGCTTTGTGGAGTCATTTTTCAGAGTGAAAAGTTACCAATGGGGGATATTTATGAACAAAAAATTGTATTTTGCTGAGAATGCAGGGTAGTGGTTTTTGGATTTAGTATGCAAGAACAAAATAAGTTCAGTCTAGAGGCATAAACATACATTTTTAAAAAAGGTAAGGCAAAAATAATAAAGTACTTTTTGGAATATAAGACATTCTAGATTTGAAGCAGCAAAAAAATACACAATAAAGAAAAAAAATTGTATATAAATTGCAGTTTTGGGAGAAATGTATTTAACAAAATAGGGGAACAAAAATTGAAATTTCATCTAAAGAGTTAATAATACTAGACTTAATATATGAACGCTTCACTATTGTAACATGTTGAAGCTCATTTAGCTTCATGAAACAAATAATTTAATCAACTATTAAGATAACCACAGTATAAGGAACATGCTAACAAGTCAACTCCTTTAAAAAAAAAAATCACGTCAAATCACTAAATTACTTGAATTCTTTCTCCTCTGTGTCACTTTGGAAAAATTCCACCAAATCCGGCGTAAAACCAAACAGCGCTTCTTGTTCTGTGTTGATGTCACTAGTAAATACTGATACAAACCCATACAGTGCCCTCTAGTGGTTGTTGCTATTTATTCCAAAAAAAAAAGATCATACAAGTTGCACCGCCAGCCAAAAAGGAAAAACATGAAATTCGTAGGAGAGATGAAAACACTAACACATTAAACTTCAGTTGCAGAGTTGTTTTACTCCTCAAAAGTATGAAGTCAATTTAGGATTAGCTTAAAATTTATGAAAAAAACCAGACTTGAACTTTGAAAAATTGATTTTGTAAATTTACTGTTTTGTATTTTCCCTTTTTTATTTCCTCTTCTTCTTAGAAGTATAATAATTTACAGTTGTTTTTTTCTTTCCAGAGTTTATCTAATTTTGTAATGGAGGTGAAGCTTTAAAAACCCATTGGCTACCAGGACATGATTGACATCAGGTCATAGAGGTTACAGTGATACAATCTCTGTTCCAGGACAGAGTCCGTTATTGGATTTCGCCTGTGTCATCCCTCCTCTGATTTACCAAACTTTGGGAAAACCTCATCACTACTGTAGACCACATCAGAGGAGGGAAAGAAACAGAAATACAGAAAAAGCTGCTTTTCCCCTTGGTAACGGTAGTTTTTAAAGTTTTTGCGCTTGGAGGAGGTGGTTTTTGAGGCTTTTCAGAATTTATATTTTTTGGAAACTGCAGTGGAAACACTTTTTTAAAAAGAATGAGTCATGTGACCAACAACTGAATACTATGCCACAAGACTACAGCATCACATGCCTCATCAAAAGTTAAACGCGTCACCAACTCAACTCTCAACTCAGCCACCATTTCCCCAAATCACTTTATCTGCTCTTAAGGAGTTTGCCGCTCCACGGCCTGAATAAGACGCCGACATCTCCTTTGATAGATGAGCGCTAGTGCTGTGTCAGAAATTTGATTGTATCTGCTGTAAATCAAAGTATTGTTCACATTCTTGAAGGACTTATTGCATCAGTTGGTTTGTGTTTATTTGCATAATTAGGATTTAATGGAAACAGTGTACCGCAATAGCAATGTTTTCTTCAATTTCTAGAATTTTCGACAAAGTTTTGAACATATGTGTCATGGAAACACAACTACTATTAGCTTTATTTTAGTTTTTTCACAATTTTTAGTACCTCTTTAAATATTTTTCCAAATTTGGGTCTTATAAAGATGCATCTTTATGTAGAATTAAAAAAAATTAATACATTAGGAGAAGTTATTTAAGTATTAGAAATACTTCAGGAAATTTCTCTTAGCAAAGGTCACCTCCTTTGGAAACATTTAACACCCTCAAACTAAATTTATCCTAATTGGGCGCACTAACTCCAGTACAACATGGAGAGTTTCATGGAGTTTTGGTGCTGCAGGTATTTTAGGACTCATTTGAGTTCAAGATTCCAGGTAGGTTTCCTTCCGTCACTCATTGCCTTGTTGCACTTGAAACACATTTGGATACTGGCCTCCCCCGTCTATCACGCCGGCTTCCCTCTGATTGCGGCGTCCTCCACGCAGCGGCTGACAGCCACGTCAGGCACAAAATGTAAGACACGCTCCTTCAAGTCCTCACTAAGGCCAGAAAAGTGGATCATATCACTCAAGTTCTGACATCTTTACACCATTTCCTGTCCATCAAAGAGCGGCTTTAAAAGACAGCAGCTGCTATATAAAGTTTGAGAGGAAAATTCCTTTTCAAATCATTTGTATCGCTCCTAAATAAAAATGTAATGTTTTTCTTACTTTTCTGAATTTGTGAGTAGATACTTCTGCTGATAAACATGTTAATAAGAAGCTCTGTATTTACAACTGTACAAAGAGCCTAATGAAGCACTCTGGTTTTCCCAGCGAATCATCGTCAATATTCTCTGTAATTAGCTCATTACTGTTAATACAGGTCCTTTTAATGCTTTGTTTGGTTGGAAATATTATTTACATATAAAATTGTATTTTTATGTTCATGTCAATTTGCAAAAAATAATAAATCATCTGATTTGTCAATTAATTGTAGAGTTATTTTAATATTGGCATAAACATTCTCTAAAACATTTTACCCAACAATATTTAAAAGAAATAAATCAATTTTTGTTTAAAGATGGTTTAGTTTTGATGAAATGGAAATGCTTCATGGTTCATATTTACGTGCATCTGGCTCCTTTTTCCTTTTTCATATCAACCAATCAGAGAGTCGGAACAGATTTTTCTTCACTGCATGACAATACACTGATAATGGATTTCCTGGAAACACGCTGAGCTTTTCCACTTAGCTGCAATTATACCATAAATATGGCAATTATCAACACGGTCCCCTAAAGTCGGATTTAGATCTTTTTCTTCATCTGCATTGTATTTCAGAAAAAAATAATAAAAAATCCGTAGCAGGATAGAGAAAAAAGGCTCGGAAAAATTATCCTGCTGTTTCCTTTGCAGATTTTACCTCTGCTGAACAAAATACATTGAAAATGGTAGAATTGTGTGGTATAAATGCAAAAAAACATGAATATTAAATAAATTTTGGGGCAAAAAAAACCCAAACAAACAGAACACATGTATTGTTAAAAAAAACCTTCAATGCCGTCCTCAGAACCAGTTTTACTTGGTGTTTGTACATTTGATTTTAGACATCACCAGTTTCAAACACACCAAATATCCAATTATTATCTCATTTCTTAAAAAACTTACAGGATTTTTTTAACTATAAGACAAACTTAAAAGCCTTACTTTTACTTTTAAGAAAATAAAGTGCCCCTTTTTTATGGATTAATTCTGCTTGTGTTTACTGATGTCAAAGCAGTTTTGAGAGATACACGGCTGGGAAGTCATCAGGTCTTGAAACTTGAAAACAAGTTTGACTGTTTTCGTGAATACGCTAACGCAGCTAGCATGTAGCGTTGCCGGGATATTTTTCTAAAGTTTTGCAAAAAAGGCTGGGAGTTAGAGATATTGGGAATATTCTAACATAGCTAACATTTAGCAACTTAAAAAAAACAAGTCTGAATGACTGACTGACGGACATATTTCTGACTCCTGTCTTGCTTTATTGCTCCATATCGTTTGGTGTGCTTTATGTATGACAAAAGTTTCAAAATAGACCGTTCATTGCGCCTTATAATCCCCTGCATCCTTTGTGTGGAAAACACAATTTACATTCAAACTCCTGCCAAGAAAACAAATTTGAAGCCAATTTCAAGCCAAAAGGTAATCAAACAAATAAATCCCCTCTTCCCCGTATACTTTCTTCTGCCCAACCCTAATAAACAGGAAGTGAAGGCCTTGGACGAACTGAGAAACATTGTAAACCTTTTGTCTTTCATTGACTTTTTAACTCACATGAAACAGTCCAACTGAAATTATATTTCTATCTATTATAAAAACGTTCCTAGTGATCTTTTAATTCTGATTATGCCAAAATCAAAAAGCCTGCGTCTTGTTTAAAAATATTTTCCATAGAGTAGCAGGAGCTCAATGGAAACTTGACTCTCAGTTGTGGCTGTTGTAGCAAAAGTTTGTTTTCACTCGTTCACAGACCTTCACAACCCCAAGCTAACATTAGCAAAAAACAACTCTGTGAGCGATATCGGAGCTATCCAGCCGAACAGTTTAAAGCCATATGGCAGACGAGGAAAATAAAGACGTTAATGGATCTATTTGTTTGACGTGGATGGAGCGAAGAAGGAAGACTTTGGCCCACTTGTGGCAGTTGCTGCATCACAAATGTGAACTTTTTCAAACTGCAGGCTTTCATCTTCTCCTGGTCCATCACAATTTGAACAAAGAAATACTCAGAAATGCAGTTATAATCATAAATCACGTCTCCATCATGACAAAAATGCAACAAGAACATTTTAAAAACCCCAAAGACATGACTTTTATTGGAGTGGGTCTTTTACTGTGAGACTAACATCAACAAGAAGGGAAAACTACTTTGTCACACCTCCAGACATCTGACTTGTGCGAGAATTTCAAACAGGCATAAATTAACAGAAAGGCTTTCACAATCAAACTATTCTGAACTGTTTTCTTTACTAAAGACACACAGAAGCAGAGTTTTATTTCCAGTGAAAGCCTCCGTCGTTTAGGCCAAATCAAGAAGCACTTGTCAGAATTGGTTGAAGGCTGACTTAAGTCAAGCTTTCGCTTTTTGAACGTGTTCAAGCAACAGTGATTTCCCTTCCAGCACCTGTAAGCGCGTCCCTGAAGTGCAGCACTGACAATAAACACAGCACTCCCAAATTCTAAACGCAGCAAAGCACCGAGCCCTGCACTCCCTCCTCCTTAGACTCCAACCTCACAAGGGTTGCCAGGCTACAGATATGAAAGCCTTGGATGTCTGTATTTATGGAATGTCGGCAGGAATCTGATGCTTTAATTAAGGCAATTTTGACTCAAAGCTTTTGTAGCAGCTTGTTCGTTTCCAAGGTAATGCCGGCACTGCCTGTAATTGCTGTGATAACTGGTCCTTTATGCGACAACCCAGGGAGTGTCAAAAAGCCTTAAAAACTGCTTCAGCTGCTTTGAGCAAAACAAAAAAAAAATCTATGCTGGCCCTAAAGTGTAGGAGAAATCACTGGCTGCAGCAAAAAAGCAAATTCCCTTGATGTCTTGTGATATATTGAAGATGTTTTTTGATTTAATACGAATCCTATAAGCTGTATGAGATGCCATCTCTGATATTTTTGCTTAGGTTTTCACGGATGGGTTCAGGGGTTACAGTCGCAGCTACACTATGGCTGAGTTAGCCGCATCAACATCACCCAAAAGACTTTTTCTGCAGTCCTGGAGTCCAATAACCAGATTGTTTTAGCTATTCGTTTTCTTACTGCACATCACACAATCTCACCAAACTTTGCATGCACCAAATCAAATGTTTAACATCCCAAAAGAGGACATCACAGCAAAATCAAAACCTCTTCTAAAGTTTAACATATTTTTGTCAGGGATATCCAAAGAAAGTTTTTTTAATTATTATGGGACGGCAACAGGACCTATGGCTTGGCGGCCATTTTGTGGCGAAGTGTGAAATTTGTATTTTTACATTTTCAACAATATGGAAAAAGACAACTTTGGTTTCTAAAATTTAGCACATATGTTGACAGATAAAGGTGATAGTCATAAATACAACTGCCTCAGCGCAATCGGGAGGCGTAGGCAGAATCTTCAAGAAGTCATTCCTCCCAATCTTTTTTAAATCGTTGCCGTGGTCATGAACGTAGACGGCGTCAGTCAGGCGGCCAGTGGAACTTGATATGGACAACCATCGTTCGGAGGTCTTCACACACGTCTAGTCAGAGCTGCTGCCACCAACCAGTGGCCACCCAATTTCATATTGGCATCATCCCTACGTGTCACTGGACTGCCAATACACTGAAATATGCGCGGGGCGCCGACTGACTAAAGTCAACTTTTAGAAAAAACTTTTGTCTTAAAAACTCCATGCTGGTAAAACCCACCAGCCAAAGTTGCTGAAAAACTTGGACCCATCCAACAAGGCCAAGTGGGTCCCATTCAGTTATAAAGTGAGCCCCAATCAGGTTTGTGCGCCGTTTCCGCGGTGGCCCCACCTGTGTTTGCCTATAATGTCTTAATTGGGCACTCAGTGGGATGGCTCGCTACGCTAGCTACTCACCCGGTGGACAGTGTTGTGAGCTCTACTGCCCAGGGTCCGGTAGAACTAGTAGGGTCCCTGCCAGTCCCGGGGCAGCGGAGCCAATTTGGACAAACTCAAGTGGGGTGACTTGGAAACTGTGGACAAACCCAATTGGGACCCACATGGGCTGGTTAGGTCGCCACATGGTGGCATTTTCAGATATGTGACTGTAGCCTAATTTTACAACCAAACTTTTGTTGTGGTTTGATTCTTGACTTTGATTCTTGACTTCAAGAAGAGACTGCCATGTTGATCTTTCCAAAAAAACATAACCTTTAAGCCCACCTTCAATCTTAAACTACTCCTAGTGGTATCACCCCATAACTCCTTGATTATCATTGGGAAGCTACGGGGCAAAAAAAAAGTGGCTTTTCCCTGTTACTAGCATGTTTTTCACCAGAATATTGTGAACATTTAATACATGAATCCCTGGCTCAAGCTAAACCCAAAAATAAAATAAATAAATATAAAACGACAAGAACATATTAAGAATTTGACTGTAGTTAGCAAAAAAAAAACAACCTTTTGTTGCCAAGGAAATCAAAAAATTTACTATTGTTGATTTTTCTAAAACTTGTATAGACTTGTTCGTCACTCTCAGATGATCAAAAAATAAAATGGTTGCTATGGAGATAACACCAACAGAAAAGCCGCCATTTTGAAAAAAACGTTTCATGAATCTGGCGGAATCAGAGGAGAGTGACAGGCTCAGCCACCCAGAACACATACACCACCGCTCCCTGCTTGAATTCTTCTTACATTTTCCTTCAAGCTTGAACCTTCTGAAGTCCACCTCCATGTTTTCCCCTCTTGTAAAGCCCCTCCTTTGCTCATTACCGTCATCTTTGTCCATTCGTACTTTTATCACTTTTTCCTCCTTGTCGCCGCTGAAGAGGAGCGCGCTCTTAAATGAGTAAACGACTGGAACTCCGCTCCTCAGTGCAGGTTTCTGCGGCGGTTATTACCATATGATTATTAGTGATGGACAATTGGCCTCAAAGTTGTTTCATTATGAAAGAGCTCGCTGGGATCTCATTAGCGCTCTCAGTCTAAAGGCTGCTGCTCAACCTCGCTCTGCTCCAGGGAATTACATTTCGATCACCAAGTCTGGAGTTAACAAGGCAACATTAAAGGAATGCGAAGGTGCAACTGCCAAAAAGAGACAAATTAGTAACCTCCATGAGTGTCAGAGGTGCTCTTTTCATATAAATAAATGATAAGAGCCGTGCAGGATCTGAGGGCTCTTACATTATGGTACAGTACGGCCTGGTTTACCTGAAAAAGCCTTGTTTGGCGCGCGGTGGAAACCCCTGACGCTGTAGGCTCTTTTGTTTTTCTTTTACCTGACAGGGGCATCCATCAAAAAATGTAATTTCATTTCTTTTCAGCTGTTGATAAAGTTGCTGACTAGTGCCCGTCCTCCCCATAGGATCAATAGCTGTTTATACAAATAATGTAAGGAGAGCGCAACCCACCGGTGGCGTAGCTGGAGGTGACTCCCTCTCCAAGGGCAGCTGCCGTGGTGGCGCACCCATGTTGTGGACACACTTAAATGAGCCACACAAACCTTGATGAATTACAAAGTGGGTGCATGTGTCGACAGCAGAGGTCATTACATATACAGTGACTCAATGAGTGAACACAGTAATTGCTCTCACTTAAACTCTGCAGAATTACAGGGCTTTTTAAGTTGCAACTAAAACAATTTATTAAGCTTTCGCGCAAAGCTCCACCCAGCATGCCAGAGAAAATTAGAAATCACTCAAATACGAATTGACCTTTAGTTACTTTAAAAAAAAATACACCCTGTTCTCTGTATGTCATAAATGTCAGAGCCGTGTCGCTGATGGAGGGTAATTACTTTTGGCATCTCAACTATTCCAGCTTCCACACCTCGCTTCCATTCATTTCAAACACCAGAGACAAAGCGCTAAACACTTTCTCTACAGCCTAATCCAGTACCTGAAAAACACTTTGAAATCTTTTGTTTGAATGCCACCTTAATCCTGGCTCTCTGAAAAGCAAAATTACCAAAGATATTGTATGTTCTCTTCTTCAAATCTGTTTGAAGAGACAGACAGAACATGAAAGGAAAACTGTTTTCAACGCCAGCGAGGAACATTAAAGACAGATAGAGAAGAGAAGCAGCAGCTCCCACAATGGAGAGGTGGAGAAAAGAGTGACGGGAAGGGGGGGAAAAAGAGTCTTCAAGGAGAGAGTGGAGAGAAAACTAAAATTGCTTTGTTTCCCAGCAACTAAACTTGGCTTTTGCGACATTATCAAAGCGGAATAGCTGAAAGTGTGAGGTGTGGAGGTAACACACCTGAGAGGGCTTCACAGGTACAGCTGAATGAGTAAAGTTTTGCGCAAAAGTGTAATGGAAACGCAGCTACAGATTTATCATGTGGTTGTGATCATTTCCTTCTGCTTTAGTTTAGCGTTCAAGCCTGAATGAAATTCTCATGACAGAAAAATTCTCCTGTAGGTACATTTGTTGTCCATTAAGACCAGATTGTTTTTAATAATTCTTCTTTCTTTCTGTGTGCTTAAAAAAAATGTGCCCCCGTCACATACTCCAAAAGTCGCCAAAATTTAGTGAATGACCCTCCCCCAAAACTGATGACATCACAGCAGAAGACACTAAAAACATGAACGAAGCCAAAATCTCTCATGGGGCTCAAAAAACAGTGAAAATCTACTAATTAAATTAAGAAAACATGTCAGTGATATTCAAAAGAAGTTTTAAAATTATTATGGGATGGCCACATCTACAGCCATTTTGTCACAAAGTATGAAATTTGGCGATTTTTCAATTTTTGGACAAGATACTCTGTTAAGTGAATACACAAGTGAAACATTAAAATACTTAACATAAGCTCTGTACTTTGTTACATTAAAAAAAACAGTTTTCATCAATTTCAATTTTTGAGTGTATATAAAACCGCAAAAGGTATGAGAAACAGCTACAAGAACGTGCTAAAACACAAAAAATACTATTTTCAAGGGTTTTTTAGTCGATCACAACCAAAGTTTTTTTAGGACCTTTGGCTTAGGATGCCATCTTGAATTAAAATAAAATGAAAAAAATAAATTAAATGTAGGAATTTAGGGATTTAATTTATTAAATTCCCCCTAGTGATTTCGATTTTTTGTCTCCTGACTCCTCGAGCATCACTGGGAAGCTACTTTGGGGAAAAAAATTGGTTTAGACGTTGTAGATTTTGAACGACCATAGCATGGCGAGCTGAACAGTGGAGTTTCCTTGTTGGTGGATCATTTTTCAACAAAATATTGGGAAAATATAGTATATGAATCCCTGCCACAAGCTTAGCGAAACTATGACATATGATGTGAACGTATTAGTAATGTGAGCGTGGTTAATAAAAGCTTCAATTGCCTAGGAAAACATAAAATTTTTATTATTTGAAAAACTACACGGGTAAACCTCTGACAACCAAAAATTAAAATGGTTGCAATGGAGATGAAATCAATAAAAAAGATGCAATTTTTTTTTATTTTATTTTTTTTGTAACGTGCAGCATAGAATGAGTCAGGGGGATGTAGCAGCCACTCAGCCAGTGAGGGCGCTTCAAAAATGGATGTAGTGAGGGCTGGTAGCACCTGAGGGCCAAATACTTTAGCTTGTGGCTTTAATTACATTTTTTTTTTAATTGATAGAAGAAATACGGAATGTTTAATTGGCAACAAGAATTGTGCTATTTTTTAGCTCTGTTTGCTAGTAAGCAATGTCAAAAATATGTTGTTTTTCTTCCTTAAAAGATGTACCAACTGGAATTTCTTCAACATATAAATAGTGCAGATGTTGCTGTACACATGATGCTTTCACTTGACAGGAAAATTGCATTTCTGATTGCCTGGTCCGCTGGCCAGTGGTCACTCCAGTCAAGATGAAAATCGGTAAATTGCGGTTGCCAGCTGAGCAGTCTTTGAATGTGTAGATGATGTTTTTTTTTTTTGCTGCTAAAATATGAACCAACGTGAAATAAAAATCTTCATGGGATCTCGGGGCAAATACTGCTTTAAAACCATTTGCTGCAAAAGCAGATTATATGCAAAGTTTATACGTTTGTATTTGTTAACCCTTTAACACCGGAGACGTCGCCAGTGACGTTTAAACACAAAATCTTTAACATACTGTAACTTTTATACACAGTCAACGTAATTCCTGTAGATTCTCAAGGAGAAATTTGGATTGTGTTTACAATTTTAAAAAATTACAGTAAATCAAAGTACGTAAACACTGGAGCTCCAGTGTTAAGGACTTCAATACATAAGCTAATACGCAGCTAAGCTATTATAATAAACACTTCAGGAGTTTTGTTTATCGTCACTCTTAATCTGATCAAAAAATAATAAAGACTAGAACATTCGCATTACCTGCGATAAAGCTAGTGTGAAGGCTTTTTGGTGAGTGTGGTCGCTGAAGATGCCGAAGCTGTTTGCTAAAGAAGAAAGTTTTCTTTAAAAAAATGTGAAGACTTCCTAAATATAAGCTTAACTCCAAATTATTCAAAAAAAACTTCAATAGATGCCACCTTATCCAAAAAAAGCTAACACGTTGCTAAAATATTAGATTAACTCAAAATTAGCTCAACGAAGCATAGTAGATGTCAAATTAGCTAAAAGAGCTAACATTGCTAAAATACTAGTTTAACTCAGAATTAACCCAAAAAACCCCCAGTAGATGCCACCTTAGCCAAAAAACTAGCATATTGCTAAAATGTTAGCTTAAACCAGAATTGGACCAAAAAACCTCATTAGATAACAAATTAGCCAAATATGTTAGCATGTTGCTAAAACATTAGCTAAACTTAAAATTAGCCTTAAAAACCTCAGTAGCAACACAGTAGAGTCCTTAACATCCTGAATGCTTTGATACCAAATTTGCATAATTTGCAGAAAGTGCACAAATATTTAAAGAATTCCGTGAACAAAAAGGAAAAAAGTGCAAAATTTGCGTAAAGTTTCAATAATTGCATAAAATTAAAAAATATATATATTGAAGTAAAAGTAAAAGCATGAATGTCCTAGACATACTGAATGTTTTTAATTGTATAAATTTGATACATTTTCTATTGATTTTTAATAAATTTTAATATATAGAATTAAATCTTGAACGTAAAATCTACAAAGTAAAGTAAAGTACAAGCACTAAAGTGCGTACTGAGCAAAACATTTTGATACCAATATTACAGAAATTGCTGAAAATGTGATTGAGTCTTTACAAATTAAAAAACATACAAAAGAATAAATACAGAATAATAATGATAAAGAGAAACAGGATCACTATAGTGTGATTACTTACAAATACTATTTGATGTCAAATGGAAAAAAAGAAGTGGCAAAATAAGAGATTTATTTAACATTGTAGAGAGTAAAACAGGCGTGTTTCTGCGTTTAGACACATTTTGATGCATATTTTGCTCCCAAAGTGACTGATCATTGATGAAAACATCCTTTTCACCAAAGCTTTTTCCCAAACTATATTCTGTATCCTCACTTTTCAGTACGCTGGTTTGCCATTCCTCTAAAATCCTCCCACACATTTTCTCTAAAATGTTTTCCAGTTCACTGGATAGAAAACAATTCCACCTGCATGAAAACTCTCTGCCCCTTCTCCCACCTTTACCACAACACATCACCTCCTCCCTCTTCCTCCCTTCCTTTCACAGTTCAGGCACATCAGCAGGCTTTAGAGGCACAACCCTGAGCTTTGTGATTCTCCACTCAATATTTCCTCGTCAGAAAGAAGTGGCAGACCCGCAGCAGCGAGGGGAAGAGTGCAGCGCCTGGAAGAGGGACATTAATGAGCGGCTGGTTCATGAGCTATAGGCCAGACCAACTCTGAACCGGAGACCGCGGTCATCCAGCAGCTGAGGGTGGTAGCGTTAGCGGGCTGCCTGCTCCCGAACATGATGTACTGCAGTCAGGGATGTGATTAATTAATAGCATTGATTTAATACCGATTCTTTGCACCCCACCAAGGCTTCAACACACTGTTGGAAAGCAATATGTTTGGAGAGAATCGCAGCCAGCTCGAGCATTGAAAGGATGTATCAGTGCAAGAAAGTAACATAACAATAAATTAGAGATCCAGTTATTACAAGTTTGTTGGCCAATTCTGATACCAAATTTAGACTAGTGTGATCGGCGGATACAAATCTTTGTCACTTTCTTTCAAGAAGCACACTAAAAAACAAACTATACTTTTAATTAAATTAGTTATTTTAGGGCTTAACAAAAACATGAGGATTGAAATGCTTTATAAAATGTGTGTTTGTTAAATTAACACAGTAGAACAGAGAAGTGAAGACTAAAAAGATTTAAAAAAATGTTTTTTTTTAGACCTAACTTATGGTTTTTCACATGTTGAGGTGCCTCTCCTTCATCCACTCCAATGAAAATGTCATTATTAACATGTTCTTGTGGCATTTTGGACATATATATTTAGAACAATAGAGTTTATATAGAGTATATAACAAGAACATTTCTTTATTCAAATGATTGTGAATCAGTAGCAGATGAAAAGCTTAGTTTGAAAAAAAAAAAATCATATTACATGTTCTTGTAGCATTTTTCCTCATGATTGTCATGAGCGAGTCTTAAATCCTCTTGTTAATTTTCTGCAAGTGCGAGTAACACCAGGCTGAACCCATCAAAAGCTTAAATATTTCCCTTCAAAGATTGATACGATTCGGCTTCTGGTTTCCAGTTATCTTTGGGACAAATTGAATCGGTTCTAAATGTTGTTCTGGCCGTACTGAACACTAAAGCAGAGCAACGATGCTTCTAAACTTGTTTTAACTGGAAAACCTCATTCACTGTCTCAGCCTGAAAGATCCACTGTTATTTTTTATTATTTTAGCTAACTTTTATTATTCCTTTGAAGACCCACTCCAATGAAAATCTTTTTTTTTTCCTTTCTTTTTTTATGCTTTTATCGTGCTATTGTTGCATTTTTCTCATGATGAAACACCATCACTTTTGGCAGGTAATTTTTACCCCGATATATTATACCCAATAAAAAATATTAGTCATAAAAATTGATCAAAATATGATAACACAATGATGAAATAGAAAAGTTTTCAATTATGGTATATATAACAAAATGAAAAGTAAAAACATGGAAAGATTCTTAAAAACATGCTCGAAAATTACTGAAAAATTAGGAATTTGAAAAATAAAAAAAAATAATGATGATACTGGTGACTTGGTCTTTGGTTTTAGACTTCACTAAGGGGCTCATGACATTCAGAAAAATGCAACACACTGAAAACCATTTGAGAGTCCTGTAGGGTTACATCCTGTTGAATCAGATGAAAACCAGTGGCTTGAAAAAGCTCCGGTTTATGACACAGCGACTGCCATGGGCGAGCCAAAGTCTTCCTTCTCTGCTACGATTCTGAAGCATCCACAAGCAGACAAATAGATCCCTGAACGTCTTCATTTTCCTCGTCTGAGCTGCCATCAGACTCAAAACTGTACGGCTGGATAGCTCCGAGTTGCTATGCTAAAGTTAGCTTGTGAGATGTTAAAGGGAGAAACAAAGGCATGCTGGGATATTAACTGAGAAAACTTTTGCACCAACTCATAACCCAAATTTTAGCTATAAACTGCATAATCATAACTAAAAGACGACTGGGAACGATTTTACATTAGAAAAAAATACAGTTGGAGTGGAACTTTAATTACACTATCTGATTGGCATCAACTACCTTCCTGTTAACGATCTCCAGCTCCAAGTTTTTAGTTGTGTTTTTGTCCGTCTACTTTAGGTAGAACTATACTCAAATATTACATCCAGTTAAATAAATCTGCAGGACTGGGCAGACATTTTCTGTCAGCTTTAGCCTCGACTCAAACGGCAAAAGTTGAATCTACGATAGCAGCAGAGGAGGATGCTCTGTAAAAAAGCTCTACAGATTGAGTTTTAGCCAGCAGTTTTCATCATTTTTGCTGGTTTGTGTATCATTTGTATGCGTCTTTATTGACTTCATTTAAACCACTAAAAGACAATTTAATCTAAAAACAGAGGAATGATTTGAATACGTTCACCAAGATGCGAAAAAAAAAAAAAATCCATTCCAAATCTGAAAGATGCTGCCCTGCTGGTCAAAGGCAATCACATGGAAAAATTATCTGATAATGGTCAATTGATCGGTGCATCGCTGCAATAAATATTATTTAAAGCCAAATAACTGGAAAAGCAAAGCCTGCAAAAAGTCTGAACAGGATAAAATATTCAGCAAAAAATAATGTTTTGAAAATGCCAAACAATACTTTAAAACACCAATCAGATTACATCCGAAGTGAGCAGGAAAACTCATATTAAAAAAAGAAAAAAACAGCAGATGCAACTATTATGATGGAGTGGATTTGCCATGGATAAAACATGGTGTCAGCTTTTTTGTGTTTAATTATTAAACATGCTGCCTTTTACATGAGATGAATGTTGAGCCTTCAGCAATGTGTGGAGCTATGTTCAGACTCTTCTGGAACAACAAAAGAAAAGCAAGATAACAAATCTGATGGAAATGTGAAGAGAGCTCCAAACATGTCAGGAGGATTCTGCAGTCCACTCTGCTGCAGCCGCTGCAGCCGCTGCTGTGAAAACACCACTCCTCCACACATTCTTCTCTCAAACTAAAACACTTTGATCTAAAAGCTATGAAATATTCACCATTAAATTAGACTTTATTTTAACCCAGAAGTGTCATTTAAAATTCATAACAGTGGAACTTTGGCACAGAACCGTTTCCTTGTGCTTGCTCTCTGGCAGTGTTGTCTTCTATATATGAAGTTGCTTTTTAGTGTTAGGCTTTAAAAAAAAGAAAGTGTCTCTAACTAAGAAATATTTATTAAAATTATCTTGAAAATAGCTTCCATTTCCATATTTATGACTAACATGTACAGACTAATGCCACAGAGGGATGCTGGTTTGCAAAAAGCTGGTGCATATTTTGGCTAGCTGTCTGTCAATCCTTGTAACACCAACATAAAAGTATTGTCATCCTTCTGTGTGTTAAATATGCATTGTGCAAAAACACATTTTTACAGTAAAGATTTCCGAAACAGGAGACGGAGTTTTCCTCTTGCCCAATTCTGCAATTAGTACAAGAGATTACATCAAGGTCCTCAATGTAATCTCTTACCTAAATAGTGCTGCTACAAACAATTATTTTAGTAGTCAACTAATCATTGATTATTTTTTTAGATTGAGTAATTGGGTCATGCACAAACTGGATGTACACACATTTTAACCATCACTAGCTTTAAACTGACTAAAAACTAGATATATTCACACTAGCATTATCTGTGATAATAGCTGAAAACGCTGAAGATGATCGCCAGCTAAAATATTAGCTAAACTCCAAAATAGCCAAAAAAAGTCTAAATTAGCTAAAATAGCTAGCATGTAGCTGAAACGTTAGCTAAACCCCAAATTAGCTTAAAAAAATAAAAAAATCCTAAATTAGCCAAAAACAGCTAGCATGTAGCTGAAATATTAGCTAAACTCCAGAATAGCCAAAAAAGTCTTAATTAGCTAAAATAGCTAGCATGTAGCTGAAACATTAGCCAAACTCCAAATTAGCTGAAAAAAACAAACAATTGTAAATTAGCCAAAACAGCTAGCATGTGGCTGAAATATTAGCTAAACTCCAGAATAGCCAAAAAAAGTCTTAATTGGCTGAAATAGCTAGCATGTAGCTGAAACATTAGCCAAACTCCAAATTAGCCGAAAAATACTGAAACAATTGTAAATTAGCCAAAACAGCTAGCATGTGGCTGAAATATTAGCTAAACTCCAGAATAGCCTGAAAAACAAAAAAGACTAAATTAGCTGAAACAGCTAGCACATTCCTGAAATGTTAGCTAAACCCCAAATTAGCCTAAAAAAATAAAAAAAAATCCTAAATTAGCCAAAATAGCTAGCATGTAGCTGAAATATTAGCTAAACTACAGAATAGCCTAAAAAAACGTCAATAAAAGGCTAAAATAGTCCAAAAAGCTAGCATAATGCTATTATAACTTTCAACTTTACTACACTCTGACTCCATATAATATATAGTATGACTAATCGACTATTAAATAGTAGCGCCCCTAACTATAAAAAACAGAACGTAAGTAAACACTAATGGATTTATTTGGAATGAATTGGATTTTAGCAACTGTTAGAAATCCTAGATTGTCCTGGATCTCATATTTGTCTTAAATCCTATAGTTGCACCTGTCAGTTGCCCCATACTGGTGATGTGGGTTTTTGGGGTTGTACGGCCCTGTAGAGGGTCATAGGCAGGAGCAGCCACATCTTAAGGGGAGTACAGGTGCGTCTTAAAGTTTTCTTGAGGATTGTACAACCACCTTAAAGGAGTAGGCATTTGTAAGGATGAGTCAAGTTGTCTGCACTGATGACGTACAGGTGGTGCTGTTGTACGGTGCCCCTTAAACCCACACTCTGGTCATTAGTCAGGTGCAAGAACTGGTGACTTACTAACCGTAAACAAATGCTGCACGCACTATGCCGATATGGGTCAGAGAGAAACTACGCTCTGATTGTCTAATTTACTCATTTTAACAATGAGACTGTATGTGAGGAGCATGCAAGAGGAGCAAGGAGGACAAACTTATGAAATGTATTCTCACTCCCAACTCGACATAAATGAACATATAGTTCGGGCCCCCTCTGGATCTCTTTTTGAAATTCTGGGCGTCTCCAACTCTTTGTTCCCTTTAAATTTTGGTTCCAAACCTTTGGGCCATGAATCGGTCCGAGGGCTGTTTGGTACCTGGCCACAGATGGAAAAAATGCACATATTAACCAGGGGTCCTTAGGGACAGTAGCCTAACCCCCTATTGGTTCTGCGTTAGCTACCACGTCTGGTACCGCGCCCCAACCCGGAATTTAATGGGACTAGATCTAA
>NC_050523.1:4711834-4717008 GCF_002922805.2 Oryzias melastigma
TAGTTTGGGCCCCCTCCAGATCTCTTTTTGAAATTCTGGGCGTCTCCAACTCTTTGTTTTTGATGTGCTGGCTGTTCCCTTTAAATCATTGGTTCCCAACCTTTGGGCCATGAATCGGTATTGGTCCGAGGGGTGTTTGGTACCGGGCCACAGACGGAAAAAAATGCACATAGTAACCAGGGGTCTCTAACCCCTAATAGGCCTAGCCACCACATCTAAAAACGACGAGTTTGGAACACCCAAAACATCAAAACGCAACGCAGAGGGGGCCCGAACCATACATCTATATATGACACTTATGTGAACAGAACCGAGGGGTCACTTGCACAGGATTTGGAAGCTGCTGGACACTGTTGTGCCTCGGCTATTTCCTCCTTACTTTACTCTTACTCATTAAGAATTTACTACGACCAGTAGTAAAAAATGTGCACAAACATTTTCCCTCTCTGAGCGATCTACGACCTTGCTTTTTTGTGTGTGCTCGGTATGGGTTTGTCCACAATTCACCCACAGGCTATTTTATTTATTTTATTAAACATTTATTTCACCAGAAGGATCAATTGAGAACAAAGTCTCATTTATAATGATGGCCTGGCAGCTCGTATCCACCTGTGAGGCCTGTTGGGATTAAGACCTCCTAATTTTGTGAAATAGAATCCAGGTGAAGCTAAAAGTAGAGGGTGGATAATGAAAGATGTCAGTCAAAATGAAGTTAGAATTTTAAATTGCAGAATGCTTTAGACATGTTTAAGCTTAAATTGTGGACACACGTCAATCTTTACATCATTCATCCTGAAGGCCAGTTCACACCGAGTCAAGTTGTGCTTTAATCTGCAGCTGAACCTCAAGTCTTACAGAACAAGTTTCTATAATGTTCCCTTTTTTAAAGTGGTGTTTAATTTTGAAAATCTAGTAAATTCTCAGTCACTTAATTTGCGTTCAATCCCCCTGTACAAAGAAACGCTTGAAAAACGGCGTTTTCATCGCCTGACTTTAACCATTCCTGCTTTCCCTCTCCACTAATAGCAGTGTTACCAGGCCTTAATGAGGATTGGCAGTCGATTTAAAAATTATTTAGCAATTACAGTTGTGATATTTCTGTCACAGTGGGCCTTGTTTCAACTTGTTTTTTTCATGGTTTTTTAGCCAAGTTGTGTAAAAAATAAAAAAAATAAAAATGGGGAAAAAAAATCATCTAAATGAATAATTAATAGTACTTTAGTTGTGAACCACAGAAAAAGCAGCCAAGAAATGAGCTCCAGGACCAAGTAAGACCTAAGTCTGCTTAATTTGTGAACAGGCAGACCACATAATTTAATGAAGACACGAGCCGGCATCTAATTATCTATAATATACCGAGTATTCATGTAGAGGCCAGTGGTAGGACTCAACCAGCCGGTCGGATAGTTGGGGAAAGAAAGCATGAAAAGGTAGGAACTTCTAAATTTTCTAAGGAAATGAATTCAAAAGCCTTCAACAAAAATCCCTGAGCAAACCACCATTCTTCACCTGTGCGAATAAAACACCTGGTTATACGGCGATTCATCCACACATGAAAATGCTTCAGGTATGAAACAAAACCTGAAAAAGTAACAAAAAAAAACATTTTTTTTCTTTTAGAAAACAGCTACAGTGAAAAGACACGTTAAGAACCATCCAACCATCACTGCAGTGTTTCTATTTAAACTGTAGGTGTTAAAAGAGGACATCTTACAATATCCTACAGTCTGAATCAGTTTTTATATCCCAGTAAATTAAAAGCTGCTCTTTATAAACTACAAAAATTAAATTATTCATCCTTCACAGCATAAAAACGAATCGATCAAGTGGATCTAGAGAACATTTGCTGCCTTGTTTTGATGTCCTGGTTTGGTTTGGTGATTCTCTTTACGGTTCGGGTTAAGAGTTTTTAACCTGAGGCTCTTCTATCTCAGCATCGCAGCTTTTAGCTACTTTCTTTGAAGAAAAATGCCAACAATTTGAATAAGCAATGGTTTTTGTTTCATTTTGTCATTTATTTTTAGATTTTTAAACTGAGGTGATGAGTAAAAGTTATCAAGAGGCATTCAGAGCTTCATCATTCCTCCAAAATGTACATAATTTAACTAAACAAAATTATGTTAATAGATTTGAACTTTTGTCTAACTATTGAATACGTTTAAACTCGTGTTTTTCTCAAATGTCTAGTTGCTGTTCCAAGGCAAAGTCCTTAAACAGGGTTCCAACAAGTTAAGTTTAAGAATTTATAAAAGGTTTTAAGGTTATGCATGTCCAAAATTAAGACAGATTTCTCAGTCTATTTCCCATTTTATTAATTTATTCTCATTTTATAATAAAACTGTATCTTCTAATCTTGTTTTTGCGCCGTGATGCTTTAGAGCTCTTCTTTTATTTCTTTTTTCAAAACAGCAGTAGGCATTCAGCGTTTTAGTCCAAAACAACTGGTTTTCCCAAAGTTTATTCATATCGTTTGATCAAAATAATCTTGTAAAAACAAAGGAGTTTTAATCAGCAGAATTTTTAAGGCTCAGAAATCAAAGTTCAAGACTTTTATTTATTTATATATTATTGTATTTATATTTATTATTTTTTATGTAATCATATTTATTTTTTAATTTATACTAAAAAAAAACATGACTTTTTAAGGTATTATTTCCAAAAAAAGTGTAAATTTGATGCTTTTAAGACCTCCTAAGACCCTGTGAGAACCCTGATAGAGTATAATTGCAAATACATCTACTATATTAGTATCTTACTTGACACAAGATGCATTTATTTTGATAGGAGCCTGTACAGGATGCTGTCATAAAGTAATACAGGTTAGGCCGTAAGTTTCCATTCGTAGGATAATGTGTAATGTATTTATGTTTTTTCATATTTCAGACATCTAGACAGGTTTTTTGGGGGTTTTAGTGAGTAAAAAACTGGACCAAATGTCTATCTTAGTGTTGCAGAACTTTACAGATCACAGTTGGTGTATCTTAGAAGAGGCTGGTTCAAAGTTACAACAAAGAAGCAGAAAAGTCACGACAACTTCTGATGAGAGAGGCTATAATGCTTCCTTTAAAGTGGTCTTTATGGGGACGGCGAGTATATTAGCTTTGACATTCTACTTTCCACACTGTAAAGACAGACTCATCTTAACCTCGCCTTGATTGCTGAACTCCGTGGGACGACTCTTCCACAAGGATCGTCATTAACTTTACCTTTTATCTCCACCAGCGTTGATAGCAGGAGTGACCCAATGCAACGTGTTGGTAATTGTATAGACTGAAGCATGACTGCGTCTGATGGGTCCAGTCAGGGACATGGCGGCCCACTTTGGTAAGTGATGAGAGTGGGAAAATAGAAGCTTGATTACCCCTGGCACTGCTCAGACTGGCTGGCTCCACAGAAGGTTATCGGGCCTCTTTGCACGAATGGTCAAATTTAGGACACAATTATGATCCAGTTTCCAGGTCTTTGTATTAACGTCACAGTAATGAGGCTTTTGATTCGTTTTAATTTATGTGGTCAGGTTGTTTGACGGAGCCCCCTGCGACCTCAACAACTCGGGCTGTCAGCCTCATTAAAGCCTACATCATCATCTGCATCGGGGTCATCAACACCTTCAATTACCGCCGCCACTTCTGTCATCAATATTGTCACTGTCTACATCGCCATCGTGGTCATTAGCTCAAGCCCCGAATGCCAATTTCCATTTGATCTTCATCACTTAACATCTGCCGACCAGAGAAGAGGAATTCCTTCCTTTTCTCAAAGAGTCATCGCCGTTGTGAACCAAACACTCCCTGGAGGACAGCGCACTGATGGCTTTTCTAATGTGTAATGAATAGAACACAGGGAGTAATGCACGCGTCCCCCAGGCCTCCGAAACAGGAAGCTCCGTCGCCTCCTCACCTCCACGGCACCGCCATGTCATGGTCGAGAAAGACGTGCGAGCAAACGCATTTATTTCATACACAACCGCCTCGCAAGTCTGCAGCCATGACGATGCATCAACCCATTGAAATCAAGTGTAATTGGAGACATTGCTTTTGTTCTCTGAAGCATGAAGGCTCCTGTCAAAGACGAGACAACAAACAATATGCAAACATAAATATACACTGCTTTCTCTTGACCCCAGTAAACACATGAATGCACATAATGACAAAAGGAAGTGTCTCTGGGAAGAATAAGGTTGCAATATATGTAGATTTTTGGTTCTTAAGCTCCAACAGCTCTCTGCTCTTTGATACCAAAATGTAATTATCTTTTGAAGCTCTGCCTCCCCCTTTTTTCACAGAGGGATGTGAGAGAAACTGACTGGAACGTGTTTTCTTTCTGTACTCATACTCCAATTACCAAGAAACTTTGTATAAAACCTCAAAACACCTCAGCTGGCTTTCCGTTTCAACTCCCATCACTTTGAAATCTACCGTCGCTGTGACTCAAACTCCATTAATCATAACCTCCAAAAAAAAAGAAAACAGAAAAATCATTTGGTATGTTTTTCTCCTGGGACTGCATTGTGGTAGATTTTAAATTAAAATCACATTACCCCTCTTAAATACAATGAAGTATTGAAGAAAGTTTCCAGAATGAGGTTTTAAACACAAAGATATAGCCCACTTTTTTGTCTTCAAATGTCAAACAGAAATTGAAAAATGCACGAGAAGGGTCTGATTTTGATCTCAGCACCAAGAAAGAGCTTTAAAAAAAAAAAAAAAAAAAAATGAATGAAACTTATTTAGTCAGTCTGGAAGACAGATGCCAACCTGGTCTGTTGTGTTTGGCTAAATCCCTCAAACCTGCATTCGTCACATAGTAGCAAACGATCAGAATCTGGTGTAACTATCCCTCCAAGATGGATCACAAAACTCACCATTCAGGTTCACAGTTCTAGGGTCACGGTTGGGATCATTTTTCAGATCAGTAAAAAGAAAAAAAATATAAAAATATTTAAATCTTAAATAAAACAAATTCAATTAAACCTAAAATTATTTTTTGGTATTGTGTGTAATGTGTTGGTGCAAAGCAGATATGAAAAGCCACTTTTCTCCACGTCAGAATTTGAATTGATTGCGAACATAGTCAAAGTGTTAGTTTATCAAAGAGTGTGTTACTATTTAGGCATCACCAATGACAGCTCCAGTGTAAAAGGGTAACTAACTTTGAGACTTCCCAAATCCTTT
>NC_050523.1:4717638-4776535 GCF_002922805.2 Oryzias melastigma
ATAGCAACGCAGAAGAAGCGCGACTTGATGAATTCAGTGATATAGTTTAGTTTATGCTACGATTGTCTGAATAACTGATCATATGTTGCGCTAGAGTTCTTGACGTTTCTGCAATGAATTTACAAAACTAAATTAGAATTCATGTGCTAGAGTATGGAAGTGTGCATTTATTCAGTCTATTATTAGTGTCATCTATTCTGTTATTAGGATTTGCCTTTCAAGATGAAATGTCCGTTCTTAATCCCGTACTTTGTTAAATATATATTTCTCCCAAAAATGTGACCTATACATTTTTTTCTAATTTTTCATACATTTTTTGGCTGCTGCGACTTATACTCCAGAGCGGTTAATAGCACGGAAAATACTGTTATTCTGATTTCTATGCTCATTAACAAAGCTTACAGACATTTTTAAACATAGTAACAATGGAGCTTCAGCTCCATTTTTCAACTATTGTAACTCTTTACTGTTTACGTAATTTTAAGAACGGAGAAAACTAGCCTTACACTGATTTGCAACATTTTACAGTAGGGCAGACCTTGCATAATTTTCTCAGCGACTTATTTATGTTGATTACGTAACACTTTAGGTTAGTAATGTGTTGGTGCAAAGCAGATATGAAAAGCCACTTTTCTCCACGTCAGAATTTGAATTGATTACGAACATAGTCAAAGTGTTAGTTTATCAAAGAGTGTGTTACTATTTAGGCATCACCAATGACAGCTCCAGTGTAAAAGGGTAACTAACTTTGAGACTTCCCAAATCCTTTTTTTTTTATTATTTAATTGCAAATAGCAAAAAAAGTATTGTCAACTGAGGCACCTAAAATATCGTATTATCAAAAGTCAGGTAATCTGCTCATCTTCATTTACACTCACTCAGGAGGTGGACAGCAAGAAACCATGAGGGGAAAAGGTGTGAACATAAAGCCAAAACACATTTTTGTAAATGTGCTGATGGTTTCTATGGCGAAGTGATGCTTGAGCAATTAGTGTTCAAACCAGTTGAGTTATTGTGATCTGAAAGCTCTATTTATAGTGACTAGTTTGACATTTAAGAAAGCTAATGAGCTTTTTTTTAGGTATAAAAAAGTATTCTTTCAAATGGTTTCTGAGAGCAGATGGAAACTGTTCAAAGTTTCACATGACAGAAGCCAATTTTATATTAAGCAATTTCCAGAAATGTGCAGTTATGAAGCAGGAGAACATTTAAAAAAAGGTGTTTGTGCGTTTATATTCACCTGAAGGCCTTTGGATTCTACATTTTCTTGAAATGTCGTCAGCACAAGCCCTGCTCTTTGTTTTATTGGAGCACTCAGAGCTCGCGTGGACAAAGTTACTCAAGTATGAACTGAGAGCAGCATTTCCTCGACATTAAGTGCATCTGCTATGATCAGCATTCCTCACACCTAAAGCGTGCACATCATGCAACACAGACTTTTCCCAAGAATCTAGAAAAAAAAAATAAAAAAAACAAGGTTTCAGTTCATCAGATGTGTAACTATCAAAGAAAAAGCAGCTGATTTCACCAAATGAGTTTTTGGCTGACTGACTTTTTGTTGAATGATTGTGAAATAATTACTGCAAGAGACTATCTTCCAAGGCTGAACACTTTGTTGTCACAATTAATCACTAAAATGAACTCTTGTAGAAGTTTCTGGAGCAGAACAAATGGAAAAACAAAGCTGCCTTTGAAATTTCATTTCATTTTAAGACAAGGCATATCCCAATTTATGAAAAGCTGTCATGACAATAATTTTGTGATTCATCTACCAGATGAGAAATAAATCATCAGTGACCATCCCTCCAGTTAGGAACCTGAATTTTTCTGTGTTTTTTAATGAGCTCATTAAGAGTGAAAGTGTTTTTTGTGAATATTTTTTTCTGAGGGGGCGTCAACATTTGGAACAGGATCTTGTCTTGGTGAGAGGAGAGTCGGGCTGCTGTAAAAAGTGTGAAAGCACACCTTAAAAGTCCTCAATATGGTTCAGATCTCAACCCTAATCTTTTTTTATTAAAATGGCATCTTCTGCTCCAGGAATCAGTCTTTGAACAAATCTTCCGAAAAAGCAGTTTATTAAGGACTTCTCAGGTTGTCAATAATCCAAGTTGTTTTTTAGATTAAACACTGAACACAAAAGGACTTTCCTAAATGAAAAAAATGTGTATTTTTTGCCACTTAAAACCAGTTGTTTTAGTCTTTCCAAAAAAAAAAAAAGTTATTTTCTGCTTTTACAGTTAAAAGTTGATAAAAGAAATTAAAATGAGCAAAACAAATCTTTTTTGTCCACACTAAAAGGATAAATAAAAGTTCAGCATCAATATTACAAAAAAAGATGCCAATTATTTTAAAAATATGTGCTTTTGGAATGTTTCAATAATTCTTAACCATTTGAAACTGTTCAATTATATTCAAACAAAATCTAATAAATTGTTCAGTATTTTTGTTTATAACTTTATTTATAGTACTTCACTGCAAAAACAGACCCCTTAGAAATGGGTAAAAAAAAATAATAAAATGTTAAATATGTCAAAGGAACCAAGAATTGTTGCTTTAAGAAAAAAAAAATCAAGTTTTGCTTTAGACATATTTTCTTAATCAGATTATTTTCGTGCATGACAGAAAATAAGAACTTTTTTTTAAAAACAAATGTTTTGGGTTTTTTTAAGATTCAGTTTTTGCCGTGTTTATTGTATTTCCTATATTTTTTTAACAATTGAACTGCGTTACTTTAGGAATGCAGCAAAAAGAAATATGAAGTCTTTCAGAGTAAACTACAGTATATCCATGTAAATGATCAATGAACAATATTTTTCATGAAATACGAGTTATTTTTGTGAACTCTTAAAACCCGGAACTAAAAAGACTCAATCTATGAGGCTCCGCCTTTCAGTCCTTGAGGGTGCCGCCCATTTCAAGACTTCATCTTAGAGCCGGCGCGTCACCCATGAAAAAACTAAAATAAATATACTGATGTACATACTGTGTATCTTGGGTTTTTATCCCCAAAGTTTGGCGTGGTGATGGCTAATGGGTTCATTTTGCGGTGAAATGCAGACAATACAAGATAAAGATTTCAGAATGTATTGAAATAATGAGAACATTGTTTTGATTAGCACTGGCTGTTAACATTTCTTTTCCCTTTGAAGCTTCATAAATCTCTGTATCAAAAATCGTTTGCACCTTCCTGCCTTTGCTCAAAAATCTTCGCTCAAACCAGATCTAACAATTCGTCTCTCCACCAGGAAATAGTCTGATCCCTTTGTCCGCCAGGAAACAGCTAAACTGGCTCACAACGCAGACAATCGGCGTCTGGATAACTAAACAAGCCGGAGAGGGGGGTGGGGGCATATGAAGCTAGCTGATCACCGCTAGCGTCGTAGAGAAAGTGTTTGTGTTAGCCTGGGCGCGGCAGACTCTTCCTGGAGGGGGCGGTTCTCACCTTATGATGTAAGCACGTGAGGACCCACTCATTTTCGTGGGTATGGGAGGGGCTACCGTTCAGATCACAGGTTTTTAGGACTATTTATAAATGCATGAACGGATCAAAATACCACTTTGGGGTTCTTTATAGTGAGGAATGAACCGCGTAAAACACTTGAAAGCTCAAAAAGTTTATATTTCATGGTATGGCCCCTTTAAGTGACATTTATGACAAATGAAAACAAAATGTCTTGTCGGTTTTTATGTTGCAAAGCAGCAGGACTTCAGTCAGGAAACAGCTAGTAAATAATAAATAAATGTTGGTTCCCTTTTGATTGATGATGGAGGTGCTGAGACTGTGCTCTGGTCAGCACCTGCTTGCCTCATGATGCATTACAGAGTGTCAAGATTGTAAAGATATTCCACTTGGCTGCTCGAGTCCAACTTTTAGAGAGTTTCTGAAATACAGAATTAGGGAAAATCTTACAAAAACATTCCTAACATTTCGCCCAAGCTTTCTCTTTTCATTTCTTCATGGTATGACCCAAAGTGTTTGTGCTTTTATCCTGTATTCCAGGAATCGGTCATAAAAAAATGCCTTGAGATGAGCTCTGATAAACCTTGATTTTATTTTTTTCCTTTATTTATATTCCTGGTTTCTTTTGAAGCTGGTAAATTGAAGTGTTTTGTGGAACCAAAGGCTTTTCTAAAGGCCCCCAGGCTTTAAGAAAAAAATAAAAACTCAGTCCAAATGAGTTAAAGTTATTTTCTCGAGTGGAAATATTTCTCAAAATAATGTGCGACTAACTGGCAAATTGGTGGATCGCCGTTTTATTTCAACAATGAAAGGAGTCGTCTTATTACCATGCAATCATGGAAATCTCTACCCAGACGCGGCTCATAAATGGACCTCAAATTACATGAATATCTAATGAGAGTGGTTAGTGATACAGCATGAATAAAAAGGAGATATTTTATGTTTTTTTACTGCACGGCAGCTAAAATAATGAACAGTGATCCCCTTTTATCGCGAGAGTTTTGTTCTAAATATAACTTATGATCGCAGGTGTTTTAAGGATGTAAAACTGCTCACTACAAACGTTATACACTTTTCTAAGATAGAAATATTTTCACACTTTTCTCTCTTCTTTAAACTTCAAAAAGTTCAAACCTTCAATTTAAACTTAATAGATCAATAATTGATCCATAAAAGTAAAGATCGTTTTAACACATAATGCTAAAGCCACTAGCTTGATGCTAATGTATAATCTCTAGGATGGCTAATGCTAACGCTTGGTTGACCTAAACATAAATTGGTGACTAAATTTTCCAATCTCTTGAGTAAATAGTTTTTAAAATTACCATTTGTGGTATAAAACACAGTTTTTTGTCCGTGTTTTCTTCTTCTCCTGCAATAGGAAGGACTGTAGCGCAATCGCCACCTAGTGGCCAAACAGAATTACCCTCCAGGAGAGGCAGAACAATTGTATGATATCTCATTATTTCACTAATACGTTTTACAGTATTTGAACTGTATCTGTTAATATGAATATCTTCAAAATATATATATTGATTATTATGTATTTCCAAGTAAATTTGACTAAATGTGTAAACTGTGAACTCTAATGGATTTTGAATTGAGTTGATCAAAATAATCTAAAACACTGGAATTGAACCAATCCAGGCTCTGGTGAATCCAACTGTTTCTGGTAAATATTGGTGATACCCAGAACTATAAATAAGTCCACTATTACAGAATAAAAACAAAAATCTGCTTGTGATCAAAGATTTATGTAAATGTGGCAAACTGAACACATTCTGTACAGGAGATCCGGCACGAAGAAGACTGATTGGTGATTGATAAAATCAAGAGCCAATCAGGACCCAGAACAAAGTGTGTAATCAGTAAATAAATAAAACCATGAAAAAGTACATTAAAAAGTGGATAACTTATCATAGGTTTCCTCAAGAAATATGCTAAAAGAATTAAGAGATAAAACCAACTGTTGAAAAGACACAATTTTTTTTTAAAACAAGTAAAAGAAGAAAATCCAACTAAAATGCAATAGACTTGATGTATAATTTAAAAGTCAGACTCCAACGATCCTGTGATCCATATTACAAGTGTTCCTAGTAGTCTTTAAATTATGATTATGCCGTTTGTTTCCCCAAATCAAAAACCTGTGTTGTTTCTAAAGACATAATTATTTACAGAAGTTAATTAGAAACTTGCCTCTGAGTTGTGGGCGGGGCTGTTGCTCAGAGCGCTCTGTTTACAAGCTTTACCAACACATTCTCATTCCCAAGTCGTCGCATAATAACGCATGGCTAAGGATCCCTTTGTACCACTTTTTGTGTCCCCAACTTATCGTATTTTGACGTGCTGCCTGTTCCAATTTAATTTAGGGCTCCGGTCGGTCGGTCCCGGGGTTCAGCACTCTAGGACGTTAAAAAACGGTGAATTGGGGACACCTCAAACGTCAATTTTTGACGCGGCGGGGTCCTTAACCATCCGTCAATATGTGACGACTTAGGAATGAAAGCTAGTGGCTGTAAGCACGTAGCTTTACCACTAGCTTACAGCCCCTCACAACCTAACATTGCTGGTTCCACCAAAATGGCAAAATTTTGGAGCCATCCTGCCGTACAGTTTTAAACTAAATGCCACCCCGGTGAGGAAGACTTGGATGGATCGAGTCGTCAACAAGTGGATATCAGATGGGACCGAACCAATGTAGGTGCTACAACTACAAGCATTTGTCTGCTTTTGATACACAACGATTTACATAAAATAAAAAATAAAAAAACAGAAATGGAATTTTGAGCTTAATTTTCTTAAGATATGTCCTCCATTATGAGAAAAATACTACAAGAATATGTCAAAAACACCAACCTTTCATTGGAGTGGTTCTTTATTAATCTTGTTGAGTGAAAAAAGTTTTTTTTAATATGGAAATAACGAATAAATATAGGTTAATAAAAGTGTTAAATCCCACGGAGGAGCTGAGTCTTTGTGAGTGCTGGTTTGCCATGCAGTGAGTTCTATCAGAGCAGTCATGTGTCAAACTGGGCAGCTTTTCACTGTAGCTTCTTTGAAAGAAAACCACCTCCAACCTGTAACGCTTTAGCTGTTGATTCACAAACTCCTGATTTGGACTGATTCTCGGGATGGACAGAAAGGAACAGCAGGAAGACTCAATCCGCCTCCCGAAGCTGAATCGCACACTGTGGGGATTTGACAGTTTCTGTGAGCGGTGTCATACTTACCAGGCAGTCAGTGCCACGCTGTGACAGCTCCACACTCCCTGCTCGTACACAAGAACATGCGTGTCATACTCTACATGGATCTAGCTGATTGCAGCAGTGATCAGAACAAGGCAGTGATACCTGCAACATCACTGAAGAAAAGGCAGGACTCTCCTGCAACAATACCAGGCGCCGTTAGGCCCCTGTAGTCTGCGGGAACAAATTACATCATTATTATCTCTGATATTAATTTGGGAAAACAAGGTTTTGGACAGAAAAACATGCAGTGCATATTTTATTGTAACACAATAAAGATAAATGGGATCCTGCTTTTGCTATAACATAAAACACAAATTAAAATGTCTATCTCTGAGTGCATAGAACCGAGCTTATTATGTACCCACATCCTATACTGCATGAATTCTATTATTTCTGAATAAATTGGGAGAACTTTTTTTGTTTTACAGGCATTTGGAGAGCAATTTCCATGTAATGTTGCTTTAAATTTCATGCATTTTAAATGGAAACAGAAGCCCAGGAAATTTCTCATCTCAGCTGGCTCCTATATTTTCACATTCAGAGCATTTTTCTTTGACCGGAATATGGTACGGTTGAGCAAAGATGTGGTCACGCTGCACTGACTGATGTGGCTTTGCAGTACTCAATTTACAACTAACATATAGAGTAAAAAAAAAGATGATTAAGTACTTTCCGGTACACATTCTTATAATGCTTTACTGCATACTATGACAGTCTAAGCAGCTGCCACCATTATGTTCCATTATAACCCTTCCCACACCGGCGGAGTCTTGGTGCTCTATAACGAGCAGCTACACCGTGACACAGTTCTGTTTTCAAGCACCGCTGCTCCTGAAAACCTTATTATATGTGGTTGTTTACTTTTGCTTTGCATACATCTCAGCTGCAACACGTGTTCTGTGATTCACTCCTTCTATTACGAACAAGCACTGCTTGTAAAGAAATACAATCAAAGTTAAAATAAGTTCTGAAGTAGGAAAACGGCAAGTCTTAAAAATTACATAGCAACAGCTCTGTGTTCTTGTGAAATCAAGGTAAATGACATGTATCCGGGTGCTATTTCGAAGCACCGACTGATGCAGAGGTCGTTTTTATATCAGGCTTGTAAAACAAAAAAAAAGATAAATCTCAGCGGTTTGTTCTCCACCATGTTTTTTTATGTTTTCTGAAATGCTGTTAATTTTTATAAAACTGTAAATAAATGTAAGACTTGAAACAACATTTCTGAACATTTGGGCTCCTGGTAGTCAAGTAAACACTGCATCTGTAATTGGTTGGAGTCATTACAGCCTGAGGCTTGTGTACTCAAGTGTGCGCTGTAGCATGACCGTTCCTTCGCTGGGGTTCTAACCTACATGCACCTCTGTCTGCGACGTGAGGTCTGTTGCTGGTGAGGCATCGACTCGTTCAGAGTCAGATTTACAAACATACCAACCCAATTTATTTACCAACTACTTTCATATCAGCATTCTTTTTAGAAACATAGCAGGTTCATACTGGGCCAAGGAAGAACGTCAACGGTTGAGTGATTGAGTCTCCCTTCCAAGAAACACAAAAGTGAATGCTACAGACACGGCAGCACACAAATGCACACGCCGGTCCAACTTTTACTGGTCAATGTAGTCCATACACCTCCCCTTCTCTGTGACTTTAGTGCAGGGGTATTCAAATCCAGGCCTCGAGGGCCGGTGTCCTACATGTTTTCCAACCAACCTTCCATTGAAGCTCCTTATTGGCAGCAGAGAGGCCCAAATCCAGGCCTTGAGGGCCAGCTTCCTGTAGGTTTTCCAGAAATCCTGCCTTATCTGCTGCTAATTTCCAGGATCAGGTATGTTTAGCCAATAAGGAGCTTCAATGGAAGGTAGGTTGGAAAACATGTAGGACACCGGCCCTCGAGGCCTGGATTTGAATACCCCTTCTTTAGTGTCTAACTGTGACTGTGTATTCAGATTGGAAAAATTGTTTGGTCTGGACCGAGTCCGCTTAATTTTTGTTGGATCGACTCCTGAACCTTGCGTTTGGTCTGTATCCAGACTGCTGTCAAGCGGCCTTTCCTGTTCCGGAACAAAGCTTGTAAACAAAACCATGAGACTAAAGATCGATTTACTCATTGGCCAGGAATTACGAGGGCGGGGCAAAGCAACATGAGGCGGAAATAATGGAAGTTTTGGAATCCTTGTCAAGATATTTCTCTTATTGAAACTTTATATTTTGCGGAGCAGCGTCGCAGCACCGCCGGGTCACGGGCCACATAACAAGACACAGAAAAGTGTGTAATGAGTGTTTTCAGTGGTGTTAAAATAAACACTGGGAACGGTGGACATTTTGGTCCAGTAGTTCCACTCCAGGAGCAAATTGCATTCAGATTGAGGAAACTCAGAGCAAACCGGAGCTCAGTTCGAGTGGAAACGAACCAAGACCACCTCAAAAGCTGGGTCCGAGAGCGGTTTCTGGTCCCGGACAAGGGTCTATTTTCACGTATTCAGACTAAAAATTTGTTCTGAATTATCAGGGGAAACTAACTCCAGTTCAGTTCAAGCAAACCAAATGTGTCTGAAAACACCCTGAGTGACTTTAGAGCCTCTCAGTCTCAATGAAGATCCGCTGGTCTGATATCTTTTATTTATTCCTTCAAATTTTGATTTAAAGTCCAACTTTGAGACAATTTGTAATGATATCTCCACCATTTTTGCAATCAGTCAGGCCAAAACATGACAATACCAACTCCGAACTTTATTAGCAACCACTAAGACTAACAAGTGTTCAGGTGTACTCTCTTTGAGGCAGATCTACTTATTTCTTTATATCAGATCCAAACACTACACTGCAAAATATACTTAATACTTGCAGTGATTTCAAACCTTGTTTTAAACATTCAAAACATTTGGTTTCAAGATGTTTTAACTCATCTTGACAATAGAAAAAATTAGTTTAAGACTCAAAAACTCAAATAAGCTGATTTAAGAAATGTCCATAAAACATCTACGTGAAATTTTGGCGTAATTTCAATAAGGAAGATGTTCCTCACTTCCAGGTAAGCTCGGTTCTTGCATCACTCTACAATCATTAATTAAGCCTTCACTCTAAACAAATAGATAACTTCCACACCTTTTTTTGAACTCCCCCATCTGATGGATTTGTGTAATTACAAACCCATAAATTAATTAATAAAACATTACTTTGCAACATAAGTGGTCCTAAATTGTGTACAATCAGTTCTTTTAACTTTAACCCTTTAACACCGGAGCTTTAGCATTCTTTTGAGTATCGTAACTCTTCAACCGTTTATGTAATTAACAGGATTCCAGTGGATTAAGTGATGGAAAAAGCAACACTATATTAGTAATGCGCCCCATTTCAGTACAAAGCCGATGTGAAAAAAATGCTATTTTCCACGTCGAATTCACGTTGATCACGTAGAGTTATGGTATGTACCCACTCTCAAGTAATCTATCAATTAAAGCCTAATTATTCTGTTGATTGATTGCATTACTCTAGCTTCGATTGTTTAAAATAAACATTTCTAATCTAGTCTAAACCATTTGTGATGTCAAAGGGTGTGTGTTATTTAGGCTGTAAAATAATAAAAGTTACATAACTCCACTAGTTAGGATAGCGGTCCTTGAAGGACAAAAGAGGAGCAGCTGTGTCACAGAGGGGCTTTCTGATAAAGCCTCCAAGCTGAACCGCCTTAACAGACAGTCAGAACCCTTATGGACAGCAAACGACACCAATCGCATTTTTGTAAATGTCTCCAACAAAAGCGACTCCTACGGTAAATAATTTAGCAGCAATAAAATCTTCTTGATTCCGAACTTTCCATCAGCTTCTAAATAGACAGCCACTTAAGACCATGATATTTAGTTAGGAGCCCTTGTACTGAACTACTTGTGTCTGATCACCCACTCCACCCGCACTGCACCTACTACAATCAAGTCTCCGCTCTCGGCTCAGTCTGTGGAACAATGTGAGAAAAAAACAGGCCAAGAATCAAGCAAAGTAAAAGCCATTTCATATTTAATTCATGTTCTCTGCCACAGGATCAGCCAGTACTCACCTGTCACCGCTGTGCTCCACAGAAGCACTCTGTGAGGATTTAGCTTCAGCGAGCTGCATTGTTCCTTGTCATCCTAAGCACGGCACAAAATCAGGGGAGTATGTTCACTCACTTTTCACTTCTGCCGAGGTTCTTTCCTTTGTCTAAGGGTCACGAGTTGAAAACTTTACCTGATTATCTGAATCCTCATTTACAGGGAACGGCCTGTTTCTGCACGAGTCGGGCTTTCAACACGCGCGCTGGAAATTAACAAACAAGACTTCAAACAAAGAATTAGCCGCACGGCCATGTAGGTGTAGAGCACACATATCTCCACACTCTGTGCTTCCTGTAACAACAAGATGAAAACAGTACCACTCAAATGAAGACAAAGTGCAAACCTGCCTGGAGAAATGAGCTGAGAACTTTGCCACCTGAGTTTTTTAAAAAAAGGAACAGCTCTAGAGCAGCAGGCAGAGAGGTGCAAAGGGCTGGGAGAGAAATGCCTCCAGGACAGAGCCCTCGCTCATCGCAGAAGCAGTAAAACAAAAAAGCACACGAGCTGGAAACCCAGAGAACGGAGAAATGAGCTGAAGAGGGCACCTCTTGGTCTCCCACACCCATCAGTGGGAAGCATGCGGTTGGTCCACGGGGACCATCAAGCGTGGGTCAGATCGATGTATGCCCTTAACGCAGATCAGAGCTTGACAACTCCCCTCGGTGTTGGCATTTCTGAGTGAACAGCAATTTCCCACCTCCGCACAAGCGAATAACATCCAAAGTGATGGAACTCAAAAGCTTTGTTGTAATTGAGAATCGGGGAGCGAAGATTAAACCAGATGTAAACTGGCGTTCGGGGACTTCCGCTTGCGAGACACAAATTTATTGAAAGGAATTTGCCTGGTCTCACTCGATTTGGCCAATCACAATAATTTAAAGTAATTATTTAATCTTCTTCCAGGCACTTAAAGGGGACATACCATGAAAAATCTACTTTTTGACCTTTTAAGTGTGTTATACTGTTCATTCCTCACTATAAACAACTCCAAAGTGGTAATTTGGAGTAATCCTCTAATGATGCATTCACACCGAATGCGATTCGCGTGACGGAGGTGTCCAGTTTTAATGTTAAGTCAATGGAACAGACGCAACATGGGGCGATCTGAAGTCCCGCGACGCAATTTGAGCGACGAGCGGGCGTGAAGGTCCAGCAGCAGCTCGATTTAAGCGACGAGGCGTGAATCGAGGCCAAAATTTATATATCTGAAGTCCGACATTTCGCCACGTCACATCTGCCAATCAGGAACTCAGCTTTAGGCACGTGACGTTTTTAGTGACTCGATCAGCGAGTAGAATATTAATCCAAAGCGACCGTTTTTGTACTGAACTTCCATCTTTTTTTATTAACCCACTGGAGCCGCAGGTTTGCAGAGCTCATCAGGCTACTGAAGGTGAGATACACTTTGGACAGACCGCCGACTTATCGCCGGGCTCACTCGCTCGATATTCCGGCAGTAGGGGTGCTGAGGTTGCTGGCTTGGGCTTCATCAAGACATTTAAAAAAGGAAAAAGTTCTCCCTATTTTATTTTTTCCTCCTCAGGTTGCAGCTTTCAAGCTCAGCCACAGAGACACAGAAACACCGCAGAAGCAGCTGTCATTCAGACACAGACCCCTGTAGCAGGAAAATATTTTAAACATATTATAAACCAAACATGAAGACATGATTATCGATTGTGTTTGTAAATAATAAATAAATTAACCTTATTTGTATCCGTGTCATTCTAAGCGAGATATCCACAGGCACCGCTCCTTATAGCCATCATCCTTAAACCATTAGCTGTTGGCTCCTCCCACAAGCTAAGGAACACATTTTCGACAGGCGACGAGCAGCAAATTCGTCAACCAACCATGTGCTCTCAACAGCGGCCCCTCCCATACCCACGAAAACAAGCGGGTCCTCATGTGCTGATGTCACAACGTGAGACAGCCCCTTTCAGGAAGAGTCTGCTCCACCTCCAGGCTAATACTTCCTGCGCAAAGCTAGCAGTTCTAGCTAGCGGTGATCAGCTAGCTCTGCGAGCTGTGTTGTTTGGCCAAGAAACGCTCATTCTTGGGATCCTAAATGTATCTGAGAATTGGGAAGACAGCAAGACAAAGGGATCAGACTATTTCCTGGTGGGAAAAGCGAGCAACTAATTGATAGGACTGGTTTTATTGAGAAAAGGCAAAAAGGTAAATGGATACGCATAAAAGCGAAGAGAACTTTTGATACGGAAATTATATGTCATCATTTCATTAAATCCTGAAATGTTCATATGGTGTCGTTTGTTGCATTTTTTTGACCGAATTTCACCGCAAAATGAACCTATTAGCAGAGGTGGGTAGTAACTCGTTACATTTACTCCATTACATTTACTTAAGTAGCTTTTTTGATAAATTGTACCTGTGAGAGTTGTCATAATACGACTTACTTTTTACTTTTACTTGAGTACAACTGTCAGAGAAAAACGCGACTTTTACTCAGGTACATTAGGCCTCTTGCTGCTTGTTAGCGTTACTTTTGACTGGAATAAATCATGATAATCTAAAATGATCCTGTGGCGAAAAAACCCTTAGGCTCCTCCTACGTCATGTGACTCCTTGTTACCAATCATACGAAGCCAGACAAAATATTTCTGTGGCATGAAGCGCGCAGGGAAATCACTCCTATAATAATGGCAACAACCTTATTAAATGTTGGATTATTTTATTGGCTTTTTTTTTAAATTTAATCATTCTTTTACAACAGAAATTGGATATTACTCATTAGTTACTCACTACTTGAGTAGATTTTGATCCAAGTACTTTTTTACTCTTTCTCAAGAAAAAATTTGGATGCTTACTCTCTTGAACTTTAGTACTATTTTAGTAACAATATTTCTACTTGAGTAAAATTTTTGAATACTCTACCCACCTCTGCCTATTATTCATAACCATTCTGTCTGTGCTAAATGTTGGGGATAAATTCTCGAGCACCACTGTATGTAGCCCTACATCAAAATAAAAAAAAAAAAAAATTCCACTAATTTTTTCGTGGTTGACACGCCGGCTCTAGGATGGCGTCATGAAATGGGCGGGACCCTCAAGGACACTTCCGGGTGTGAAAAGATTTTGCAAAAATAGTTCATATTTCATAAATAATTAGTTTTTTAGTGTACCAAAGGTAATATATGATCATTTATATTGATACAGTTTACTCTGAAAGACGTAAAAAAAATCATGGTATGGCTCCTTTAAGCACTTTCTGAATTTCAAGAACTAAATTGACATGTCCTGAACAAAAAAATCTTTCAGTTTTCTTCTTTGTCAAACAATAAAGGACATCAAAGGAATGAAGTGACTGTCTGATTTAGCAAAAAAAAAATGATCAGCATCATTTTCTTTTCCATTTGTGGTTGTGCAGCCACTGTTCATTGCGTTATACCCCTATGATTTCAATATCAATGCCCTTCTCTTGTGACAAAAGGAAATCATTTGTGCTGTAAACATGAGAAGCCTCTACTCAAATCCTGATATTGGCTTTAAAGTGCTGAAATCAATACAAAGTTTTTCTGAAAATTGACCACAATCTGGGAGATGACAAACACGGCGGACGATTCAATCTTTCAGAGGCACTCAATCATGAAATGAGCCCTGAATAGTTTGCTTTCTTGAGTGCCGTGAATCTGGCTGCGAAGGAGGGTATTTTTGGAGTTTTTACATGTCTGAGTAAATATTTTATTTTAAAAAAGACTAAAAACTAATGCTTGGAGCAAGAAAATATAAAAAACTTAATGTTAATGCAGCTTAAAGGTGAATTAATTTAGCCTTTTTAAGTTGAGAGTAATTTAAACCTTCATTACAAAATCATCCTTCAGGGCTAAGAGCCTGTAAGCACTGAAAATATCAGCTAAACCAAAAAAAAAAAAAAAGTACAAATCGAATTATTGTACCACATATGGATTGACAGAACATAATTTCTTTCCCATAGGGTACGCAGTTTAATAGGATGCCTGCAAAGGTTGACAGAATCCAGTACACCTCGTAGGAAGAAAACATGCAACGTGATATTTTAGGCCCAATTACCCATATGTTTGTGACAAGTGACCTTTTCACACTGGTGCACTGCCTGAATGTCCAAGCAGCACAGTTACCAGCCATCAAAAACGCTTTATTGAAGTGTTTATTCTTAGCCTTTCTGCAAAGGTTAGACTCAGCTTTCACACTTGCTGCTCATCCGTTTTCTAATGCATTTTCACAAATAAGCCTCAACTAAAGTGAGTGGAGCTGGACTGCCCAGCTAGCTAGCTAAAAAAAAAAAAATCATAATTTTATAATTCTCTACATTTCATACTGCCACTCACCCGTGACATAGTTATGATCCCAATTTCGTTCAGTTCTACTCCAAATGAGACTTTACAGCGCGGTTTAATTCTGTCGTGTTTCATCTGGGTTTCAGAGGCAATTACCCAGCGATGGGACATTCATTCTAAATCTGAACCGTGCAACTTTTCGCTAAATTGCATATGGCCTCCTGTGGCTGCTAAAATACAGACGATATAAAACTACTGAGCCCGTCACACTGCGGTGACATCACACTCAGTCATTGCTAAACCTTCTGCAGATTGAATTTTATGTCAAGTGTACGTGGAGTTATGATGTCTACCAGACGCCGCTCCCGGGAGAGTTTACTGCAAAGCACGGATGAAAAACTTAGTATTTTACCTCTACCCACAACCCAGTTTTGACATTTGCCCCAACTTCTAAGTAGAAGAAACATGATTGACAGAAGATGTGTTGTACTTTTATTTCCAACATTTTTTTTAAATGCGTGTTGAGAAGTGACCTGATTTCAGAGAGCGAGAAAAGCTTTAGTTAAAAAAAATATAAATAAATGTGGCAGAAGGTAGATTTTTTTTAGGTTGTGCCCTGCTAAAACTTTAATCTCAGATCTGTATGAATTATCCAGAGTAAGGTAACCAAGTCGCAACAGGGGAGGAGACATTTTCTGGACCCTTGGGTCTGGAAGTAAAATTCCCACACTTTTCCCTGGAGGATAGTGTAACTTAACGCAGAGATGAAGCACCTCTACAGCTAAGAGCATCAATAAAAGATCAAAATGTGGTTCTATGGTGAAAAGCTCAGCATACAAAAACGTTCAGACGTTAGAAGAAAAACATTCGGACTGTGAGAATACAAGCTCTGCATCGTTTGAACCCATTAACGCAGCTGTCCTCTTTTCTGCAAGAATGTTTACTCAGGCCAGAATTTAGAAAGTCTACAAAAAGTTGCGGACAGTTACTGGGACTTGTTGTAGTTACGCTAGAGTAGCAGAAAAACTGAGAAGACTTTTGCATTATTTGATTTTAACCATTGACTGTATATGAGAACTGGACCGAGTGACCCCTCCCCCCCTGGCGTTTCCAAACAGGAAGTACTTGCTGGTTCCAAAAATCCAAAATCCCATTGACTTCTATAGAGTAATAAGCAGCGATTCCTCAGTCATTCTATTTGTCAGAAAAGCAATTTTTTAACATCTCCTTTTTTTCCTATAAAACTGGCCAATCAAATGCCTCATTAAAGTAAATGGTTGATCAATTGGTAGGGGCGTGGACAACAAGCTCACTCCTGCCTGGCAAGAGTGGTTGTCATAGAAACATTTGTTCAGACAATTTGAACCAATCACTGCTTACTGTCGACTAGGGGTGTCAAATTATCGCGTTAATTGCGATTAATTTACTAAAGACATTTTAGCGTGGTTTTTTTTTATTATTTTTTTAGTGCAGTAAACTCATTTTCGCATTGGATAGTTGCTTCTGTGAAGTCCATTTATGGCCGATAATGCGCACCTGGAAGAGCATTATCACACTCTTATCATGGTAATTATAAAGAAAAACATAATCAAATATTAGAACTTCAACTTTTTTATGTTTTTAGCTTTAAATCGTTTTTCAAAAAAGGGAACTATTTAAAACGGGACGAGTCGTGTTGTCATGGTAACAGCCACAGCGCCTGCACTGACTTAATTTTTTCTCGGAAAGTTATGGACATGAGAAGTTAAATGAAGCATCATTTTAATGGGAGAGCTAACCTCTTAATGCTTTTTTTTGTCCAGATGATGAAGCTAAAGTTGGTTTCAAAGCCTAAATAGTTCAATTCCTCCTCGTGTCTCATTTCCTCCTCTCTTCTTTATTTCTATTCTGCTTCATCTCAGTCTTCAAAGTGATTAAATTCACCAAACAGGTTAAAGAAAACCATAAAATCACTTGCGTCTGTTCTACTGTCTTGTTGTTGTGATAAATTGTAGAATTTTTGTTAAACTAATAACAAAAAAAAAAAGATCATCAATCTTTTAGTTGTAATTTGATATTTTACTGTGCCACAACTTAACAAATTACAATGAAAATACCTCAAAATTAGGTTTTTCGCAACAAATATTAGGTTGAAAATAATTGCAAAAAATATTTTCATTTGATTAATTATTTACAGGTCTCGATTAATTAATCACACAAAAAAAATCATTTTGTGTCAACACTACTGACTTCTGGTTCCAAAATAGGGACGTTCATATTATGAAAGAAATGAAGTGACTTCTTGTTATTTGGAGTGATAAGTTAACCATTTTCCATGGGTAGGTATCAATGATCCGCTTCGATTGATGATTACAAATATACGTTTTCAAAAAATAAAGCTTTTATTTTGTAATTTCTACCTGTTTTTTTTCCCTTTTCCTGATTCAAACCGTGCCTCTAAATTGACTTTTGTGATCCTTTATATCCCTATCTATTAGTGACATCACACTCACTGGGTCCAGTTCTCACATACCTTCAACGGTGTCAATTGAAAAACAGAAAAGACTCACTGTGTTTTTAAAAATACACATTAGTAAGTCGATACAAGTATTCAAACACAATTTGATGCAACTGTGAATAAATCAAACTAAATAAAGTAAGTAGCAGGAGAGTGATCATAAAAATGTACATAATGTTCTGAAAGGTTAAACCTATCTCTAGTTTACATAAAAAATGCAGCATAAAAGCCCCCAGTTTACAGTTGATGCCTTTGCGAGAAGTTTGCACGCTCTCCCCTGTGCTTAGACTGATCTTTTCTGGATGATTCATCTTCCTCCTACAGTAAAACATGCGCGTTAGGTTGATCAGTGGATTTTTTATTAACCGTGGGAGTGACTGCGCATTTTGCACGTCTCTTTGTGTCTCTGTGATAGACTGGCATCCTGCCCGGAGTGTATACCGCTTCTTACTTTGAAGGCAGCGGCAAAAAGCACTCCTCTCTGACCCTGAACACGAAGAAGCGGCTGTGCAAAATGAATGGACGGATGCAAGTCAATACGATTATTTTAATTTCCTGCAGCACCAACTCTGATTTTTGGTTGTTTTTTTTTCCAATAGTCTCTTAAAGGATAAAACACATATTCCTTCTGTGTATTGAAATGCTTTAAACTAAAGCCCAGCCCATCAGCCCTTCATCTGGTTTGGATAAACTTCCTTTTCTGCCATGAAGCTGAGTTTGATGAGAGCCGGCCACTTCTCTCTGAGAACTTGGTCTTGCGTGACCGAGAAAGGCTTGTGAAGGCGAAAAGCATAGAGGTTCGAAATTAGGGATGTGCTATAAGGGTACCAGACTCCCACCGCCCCAGTCCTCATTTTAGAAGCACCGGCTAAAGGTTAATGCTCTGCTACCTGTGGAGGAGAGCAAGAAAAAAAAAATTAGAGCACGGGGAAGATGGGGGATTTTACGTTCACAGGACAGAATCTAAAGAAGGTAAACAGGTGCTTCGGCGGCAGTCATTTGTTTAATTTATTTTTTTAGTGAAGTTACTTAAAAAATAAGTGTTCATTGAAGCAAAACAGTTCATTAAAAGCTGATCTTTTACAGGGCCAGATGGAGAAGTCGGGATTCTGTTTGTTTATAATTAAAGAAACAGGTGGAAGGTCAACAGCCCTCCTGTGTGCAGCTCGGGCCGTGGGAGTTAAATATAATTATGCAAATGCTGGAAATAAAAAGGGGTTAAGGCTATATTCAGCTCTAAATGTGTAGCTGTAAACGCAAAAAAAGAAGAGTTAATTAAATCAGTGTTACTTTCAGTTATTGACAGGGTCCTGCGGATAAATTGCAATCCATTCCCTAACATAGAATTCATTTGTCTCATTTAAACCCGCCGTTTATCACCTGCTTCTTGTTTACCTGCTTTGTTGTCTCACCCTTCCTGTAACACACCGGTTTACCCCCCACCCACCAGGATTCTCAAATAGGATATTTTTAGGCAAAAAAACTGCCTGTCGAGTAACAATGTTGCAACTTTGTTGCTAAAACGTCACTTAATCGTCTTGTGTTTGCAGGAAAATCTCTTTTTGCAGCTATTTTATAAACACCACAATAATTGTTTCATAGGAGATTTGCACTTTTAGCTGTTTTTTCAGTTTTTTTTTTACAGCATTTGACGTCTCTTTGATTTAAATACAAAAAAAGTGGGGAAAAACAAAACTGTTGACCCACTTTTTTAAAAATTAATTAATTTTAATTTTTTTGTTCAGCTTTGTTCATGTTTATGAAGAGAATTTGAATTTATTCCATCCAGTATGTTAAAATACAAATGTATACACATTCATTGGAAACTTATAAACACCTTCATACAAAGTGTGCATTAAAATTTCAAAATAAAAGTTGGGGAAATTCAAGTATGAAGCATTACATCTGAATTTGGGAATAGGAGATTTTTATTATTATTATTATTATTATTATTATTGTTGAAAAAAAGAAACAGTAAAAACAGTTTTAGAAGATCCCATTTACTTTTCTTTCACCTTTTGAAGACCCGAACAAATATTTGAGCTAACCCTCTAAATATGTAGTCACAGGGCTTCAGTTCAACTCCTGTGCTAATATAACAAAGAATGGGATGTCCACACATATGGACGCAAAGCACCAACAGGTTAAATATTATTTTTTTGTATTTATTTTATTACTTTATGGTACATTTATTGTCTTATTGATGCTAATCGTCTAATATTAAGCAACAAGAGCAAGAAAAAAAGCCACATTAATGTAAAAAAAAGTAAAGTGAGGGGAAAAAGAGAAAATAACTGATAGATGTACTGTTTTAACTGCTCAAAGAGGTGAGGTTTCTGCAGAATTAACTTTTTTCCAAAACCTTACTTGGGCTCTCCAAACAAATCTATGAGGAAAACAAAGACGTTCATGGATCTATTTATCTGTAAGTGGATGCCTCAGAATGAAGCGGAGCAGAGAACTTATGGCCCGTTCAGTGTCTGCTCCACAACATTTTCAATAAAAAAAATTTCTTTAAATATACCCTCGATCATCAGAAAAATGCCACAAGAACATGGTAAAAACAAGATATTCAGTAACACTTCCTTTTACAATACAGCACTGACAGTAAAAACCAGATTTACAGCAGTACTTGCTTAAATGCTAGTGTGAATGCTGTAAGATGAATTTGGCCGCTGAAGTTGATAGGTGAAATCGCTGAAGCTAAAAGCTGAAAACGCTGAAACTAATAGCTGAAAACGCTGAAGCTGATAGCCAGATACAATATTGGTTAAATGTCAAATTTGCCTAAAAACCTGAAAAAAGTCTAAATTAGCCAAAACAGCTAGCATGTAGCTGGAAAATTAATTAAACTCCAAAATAGCCTAAAAAACCTGAAATAAATCTAAATTAGCCAAAACAGCTAGCATGTAGCTGGAAAATTAATTAAACTCCAAAATAGCCTAAAAAAACTGAAATAAATCTAAATTAGCCTTCTATCATGCAGCTGAAATATAAGTCAACGCCAAAATTGCCTAAAAAACAGAAAAAAGTCTAAATTAGCCAAAACAGCTAGCATGCAGCTGAAATATTAGCTAACTCCAAAATAGCCTAAAAAACCTTAATGCCAAATTAGTCCAAAAAGCTGCCATTAAAACTTTCAACTTTACTACACTCCGACTCCATATAATATAAAATAACGTCTAATCTGCGATTATATTAGTTGTTGACTATTCTAATAGTGGATTAGTCGTCAATTAGTCGACTAATTGCTGCAGCTCTAGTACCAAGTATGGACAGAATCAGTCTTCTGTGCATTTTCCAAGTCTCAGACACAACTGCAGATAACCTGAACATTATGAAAAGATATTGAAGTAACTTTCAATTCTGAATCAAATTCTGTGAAATGATGTTCAATGCGGTGTTGAAATACTGTATAGGTATGCAGACGGCGCGGCTGGCGGGTTTAATAAAACATCCAAACTGTGGAAACACCTCATTGATAGACATTTTATTAGCGAAGTTTAATGATGCACTTTCAAGAGGAATAAAGTGAGCCGGGCGGAGGTCTAGAGGCTATTGACTCAGAGCGCCGCGCTCCTTGTCGTTGCCAGAGGCCGCACTTGACCCGCGTCACATGACTCAAACAAAGCTGCGGCTGCAAAGTGCTTTTCACTTTACCTGACACATCTCACGTCCTGCAATCTGCCTGCTGAGCTGAAAGGACTTCTGTCTGATCTTAATGTGCAGAATGCACACAGGCTGCAGCATTAATTCTGTTAGAAATAGATCATTAGTGCAGAAACTGATTTTAAAACGGCATGTGCACAACAACTGCTTCAGATCAGCCTTATAATGCAAAATTTAAGTCTTTTTCTAATTGAGGGGATAACATAAGAGTGGGTTGAGAAAGGCTCTGATTTGCCATCTCAGCTGATTATCGCTCCACAGGCTGCAGTTCAAAGCTGAAGGGTGATTTCTAAACGAGCGCCTTCGCCGTCGGATTCTCCAGTTCTCTGTTTAGCCGCGTTTCAAGGATTTACCACATCCTTAATAACGGCGACAAGTTGCTGAAAAGCGGCACAGAGAAAACAGATGTTTCACACAAACTGTGACTAAATCGGGAGCTGAGAGTGCAACATGTTGAAAAAAGTGTTGTTTACATTCATTGTTGATGAGATAACTGTTTTCCTATGTGTGCACGACTGTTTTTGGAACTTTTTCTATCCAACTTTTACTCCAAAATAAAGGGTTATTTGAAAATTAAACAATTCTATTTGATTTATTTAGATCAAGATTGTAAAACTTATGTCTGACATCAACGTCAGTCATGAAATACGTCAGCAAAATATGAAGAAAATGACTTTTTAATCAAAGTTTAGCCTTTATTTGATTAAGACTGCAACAAAATGAAACATTAATTGGATTTTTTTTTTTTTGAGCTGTTGAATGTCAAAACAGCTTTTTAAATTTTTAACTTTACATGGATATCACGCAAAGTGAAGGTTAATCAAAAATGGACACAGTTTGAAGCCAAACTTTGAGTGGTAGGAGAAATAAAATTATATCCTGCAGCTTTATAATCTAATAAAGTTTAGTGCTGCAAGTTTTTCTTGCAAGGCATCAACGAACAAAGTGACTGCAAGACAAGGAAAAGTAAAAAAAATGTCAAACATGTCAGTTCATAGCCAATCAAAAAGCTAATTCAGATGAATAAATTCATTTCTCTTGTGGGTAGAATCTCTCATTTCACATATTTTTTTAGAAAAAGAAAGGATAAACTCTAATTGGCCTCCTTCTCGCAGGTAAAGTTGGGATTAAAGGAGATAAATAAATATTTCATAAATAGGGAAGCATAAAGCTTGTGTAGCTAACAAGGACCGTGTCTGAACTTTAACATTTGAAGAAGTGGCTTTGAAAACTTTTGAGTTTTCATGACAGGAAAACAAATGTTTTACAATATCAAATTTGTTTTCCTGTTCTTGCTGTGTAGTAGCAGCAGGATTACTTTGCATTCATTTTCCCAGCGATAATTTATAAGTGGAATGAGATTAAACAGGATTTTGAAATGTCAAAATTAGAACTACAATCTGTCATCATTCACTGGAAGGGAATCGCGCCGAGTGACACAAGCTGATGACATCATCGACTATCGGATGCCGGTATACAATCGAGTGCATATCGCATCATTTAACTTGAACTTATTTCAAGCAATAAAATACTAAATTGTTTTCAGACATTGTCGTTTCGGCATCCAGGGATTTTGAAAACTTTTACTGCATTCTAATACAAGAAGAGTTGGATAATATTTTATTTTTTCTCAGTTCCAAAAAAATAATCCGTCAATTTCACTAAGGGTGTGAAGTTGTTAATTATAATTAATTAATTAATTACAGACATATTTTTTTTTTTTGATTCAAATCTCATTTCTGCGTTGAAAGGTTGCTTCCTCCGTGAAGCCGTTAATGTCTGATAATGCCCACCTGGAGGAGCATTATCCCACACGTACATTGTCATTTAGAAAAAAAATAAATATACATATTAAATCCGTAAATAAAACTTCAATCCTGTGATATTTTTAACTTTAGATCGTTTTCCACAAAAAGCATACTTTTTGAAATGCGTTGTCATGGTAACAGCTCCAGCTCTTTCCTCTCTGAAGATCCTCTCAGAAGAAAGTGATCATAATGAGAAGTTAAACGAAGCGTCATCCTTATACAGACTGTTTTTGTTGAGATAATGAAGCAAAAGTTTGTTTCAATTAATCAAAGTCTAAATCAAACTACGGGGCCTTGGGGTCATATGTGGCCCGTTTAACTTTTTAGTCTGACTCGACAAACTGTAATAAATTAATAGAGAAGATAATCCTGAATGTTTTATTTTCCCTGTAATTCTGGTGAGTGCTAGATGTTACAAAACAAATACATTGATCTTTATCTATGGGGCAGAAAGTTATTCTGCATTTGAGGGAAGATTTAATGTTTTTCAGATATTCATGTGTGTCTTTCAGCATTTTTCTGATCATTCAAACACCACATGAACACAACATCTCTGTAATTTTGTGTTTTTCCCCCATCAACCCGTCAGTGCAATTGGCTCTAAAATGACAGAAAAAGCCGCAAATTTTGAACCACAAACTCAAAAATGTTCTGTTTTAAAGGGATTTTCAATCAAATTAAAGCTGGGTTTTCATCAAGATTCCATGCTGTTACTTTCTCTTATGAGGAGGATTACAAAAACACTCCACACATCTACTTCTGTGAAATTGTAGAGCCCTTTGTGGCCACAAGTCTAAAAGTTTGCCCACCCCTGATCTAAGTCCTTTAATTACCTCTCATGTCTCATTTCTTCTAACGTTTATTATCTTCTCTATTTCTCTTCTGCTTCATTCATGTCTTTAAAATGTTCAAATTTCTACTATCTTGCTGATGTAATAAACTGTGGAATAATGAACATCAGCTTATGTATTATGGTATTAATAAGAAGTTCAAGGTTAATATTTTTCAGAAAAGTGTTTGTGATGTTGGTGATTTAGAGCACTCTGGAATGTTTGTTAGTTTATTTTGTTTTTCTTAATTGTATGAGATTAAAAAGTCTATCCCTTCTGGGTGTAGAAATCCACTTTTTTAGTTGTATTTTGATATTTTACTGCACCACAAGGCCACAAAATGAAATGAAACTACCTAAAAATGAGGCTTTTAGAAGGTTCAAAAGATTTGTAATTAAAATTAATAATTACAGGTCACAATGAATTACTCACACAGAAAATGAATTGCATGACAACACTCATTTTCACTTCCTATTACTTTCTAATGCAACTATAACTAGGGCTGGGTTGATTAAACTGATTAAGCCTAATGAATCAATAATCGATCCATTAAAGATCCATTATTGGTTGATGCTAACCGATAAATGGGATTTCTCATAGGACGGCTAATGCTAACAGTCAACCTTAAGCATACACTGTTGACTAAATGAACATCTTTATAAACTTACAGGGATGAATTTTCCAAACTCTTAAGGAAGTATGTTTTAACCATTTGTGGTCTAAAACATCATTTTTTTATCATTCTTTGCTTCTTCTTCTGGAATAAGGTGTAATGATATGGTGCAATCGCCACCTGGTGGCCAAACTGAAAATCCTTCCAGGAGAGGCAGAACAATTGTTGGAGCTTCTCTGTTTAAGACTCCATGTAACACTGTATACTACTGCATCAGATTAACACGAACAATTTACTAACAGATATAGATTATTATTGTATTTCTACATAAATGTGTCTAAATGTGTAAACCATGTAAACTCAAAACTGAAAAAAGCAGCGTTACTCGGATATACGCCACTTTCTAGTATTGAAATGTTTACGTAATCAATATAATTTGTCAGTTTGAGTTAATCCACTGTGATCGAGTTATGGTTGAGGGTTGAAAAGCATCTCAAAGAATGTGTGTTAGTCCAGTAGTAAAGGCTTTATTTAACCACAAACCTAATGCTAGAAAGTAAGAGGCTGTCGGTTAACTCATGCATATCCTTGTAATGTCTTCAGTCTTTTATCAACCTTTTCTTGCCTATCAAAAAATAATCCAAAATTTTAGAACTAATGTCATTACACAACATGGGTGAATGTGAATTCCTACTCTTTAAGATGTCATCCTAGAATAAGTGAACATTAACGAGGTGTATACAAGAAAATTTAAACCTCTAAGACAATAAAATAGGTACAAAAACCCACATTTTTCTACATGATTCCCAGTTATTACGATTAAATGAAAGTAATTGGAGAACGCTTCAATGTTTTGGCTGCAGGGAGTTTCAGGACCATACTGTAAGGAGGCCCAGCATCTTCTGTGCTGAGGAAGATAATACATCAAGAACCCAGGCTCCCTTACTTGGCATTTAAAGAAATTTAATGAGCTGTTATCAAAGCTGTCACTGATATTCTTCCAAGTGTTTTCATGAGGCTAGAAATCTTCCAAAGCAAAAATGACAGGCTGTACTGCAGCCTTGTTGTCATTCCACTTCTTTCATGTCACAATTTTGCTCTTGTTTTAATCACATGATTACGCGTGTGATGTGCTGCCACAACCACAGCTTCTTTACATCCGCTCATGAAATGAGACCACATGTTTCTTTTATTCATCAAATTAGTAGAGATGTAGTCTGGTTCACAACATTAGCAGGACTTTCTGAGAACATATTTAACACAAAATATGAATCCTGTATCAGTTTTTCTGGGATCTACAAATAAAATATATATTTTTTTTCTAAGTCCACTTGAGGAAGCCTCTGAAATCCAAGAGGCATCTACAAATTCAAAGAGTCTGAAAATCAATAAATAGTTGCTCCGGCTAAAATTGACTCTTTTTTAATTTAATTGCTTCCAAATCTGCATGTATATGTAGAGAAACATGAAAGTACTTGGAAAAAAGTTAAAAACCAAGATGTGAATTCCGGATTTTGTACATAGCCTAAGGCTGGGCTGTTAGTCATGTCAATCAGTGGAGAAAACTGTCGTTAATACACTATTTAAAGAGGAAAGGCTTCCATACTGTAATCATATTATGCATTATTTTATTGTCATTTGTCCCCCAAATAATTCACTGGCTTAAAAAAAAAAAAAAATCAATTTATCTTTATTAATAAAATGTCAAATTGATTCAAGAAAACTATGCATGTATTTTGTATTCGTTACTATAGGTTCCAATTTGAAAGCAGAAAACTGTTTTCTTGTCATTTTTATTAAACAATCAAGCAAAAAAGGATTCATCCCTCTTGTAATTTTGTTAATTTTATTAAACCATCAAAACGTATTTCTTGCCTGGAAACACAAAAAGAGAAAAGTGTCTTCCAGAAAGATAACAAGTGACACAGTTGTGAAAAAAAGCAAATCCTCCTCTTTTATTTACTTCTAAACTAAGGTGACGCGCTTAAATTTACTATGGGTTTGAATATCGTGACTACATTTACGATTCATTTTGAACTGCAATCTTTTTCAGCAAAAATAATTAGTTATTGTAATTTTTATAAAAAGTTAAAATAGCTTTTTTAATCAAAATGAGTAAATAATTTCAACAAGTTTGCATTTAATTAAACAATTTTCCAGTAAATTAAACAAATTTTAGGATTAAAATCAAAAATACCCCGCCATTGTCGGGGGAAATATTTTTTTCTTTTTGGCTCGTCTGAAAATACATTTTTTGGAGCCAATATGAGTAAATTAAGAATATTTAGGAAAAGTTTTACATTTATTAAATTAATAAATTAAATCTAACATATGTTTGGGGTCAAATCAGAATCAGCTTGAAATTAACTTTTTGTCGCCTTTGAACTAATTTGAAAACTGTTTTAAATTTTCAAAGTACAAATTGTAAACTTGAAGAAATTACTGAGATTTTGAAAATTGTATTTGTAAATTTGAAACTTTTTTTAAATAGCAATTTTGAAAATTTGAAATCTAAATTAAATATATATATTTTAACTTTTTCTAAAAAATGTAAATTTGAAAAAAATTGTAAATTTGAAACTCGAATAAAAAAAAAACTTGATAAAAACAAAGTGCTTCTCCTATGTGTGCAACTTGAAGCGTTTTACATTTAAAGACAAACAGAAAAAAAATTATAAAAAATAAAACCCAAGTCCACCTTTCACCCTTACCTGTCCCTCGAATAACACATAAACCCACATAGGTTAAAAATAACATTAAGTGCACTAAATACAATTGGATACAGAATATAAAAACAAATACATCATTCTTAAACAAGTGCTTCTGCTTTGTATTTTCATCTTCTTTGCTTTCAGGTCTCAGTTTAAAGTTTCAATTTAGACTTCTCGTGTTTTCACTGCTGAGCCTAATTCTACTTGGGGGCGGAGCTTTGAACTCATTGGCTCCAGGGAGATGCTTCTCACTCCATGATTCCTATTTTTAAATGTACAAATGTCCATATGTTCACACAACGTATATTCTAAGAATTTAGAAAGTTTCAATTATGTACAGCATTCTCTACTGAGAGCGACTTTTTGCAGAAAGTAAGCCTATTAGCTGCTGAACAGCCAAGCATCAGGGATTCTGCAGATAAGCAAATTTTAAGATGCACTCCCTAATGAAAGAGAGCCTTTATATGCAATAGCTTATGGGCATATGCTAAGAAAAATACTTAGACTGATGCATGAATGCAGCAAGGACTGACAATTCTATAGGCAGCCACAGAGAAAATAGACTCCATGACAGCTGCAGTGGTGCCTCCACAATTAAAGTAAATGTGGTGAGAAAACCTTAAGATTGCACAGATGCAGAAATGCACTTTCACTTAATGCTGCAACATTGCTTTCCAGCAGATGCAGAGTCTGCAGTAAGAAGGAATGACTGCATGTAACAGATTAGCTGTAGGATAACTGTTTTAGAGGCGGGGGGAGCAGACTAATCGATGGCATGTGCAACCACAATTAGGCCACAAAGGATCCCTCGGCCATCATTCGACTCCAAATACAAGGAGGTAATCATCAAAGCCCATTAATATTCATATGTGCTCACAGGAGCGGCTAGAAATGTTTAGATGGGAATCTCAAATAGCCAGAATGAACTTGTAAAGGTTTCTAAACTCTGGGTTAGGTTAAACACTGGGCTCAAACAAAACACAATTATCCATTAATTTACAAAAATGTCTAGATAAAAGGATTTAAAGGTCACTGGGTGTTCAAATGAATTCTAAATATATAGGAGTGAAATAATGTTTTCCCCCAATAATCAACGAGGACTACATTTTTGCTTCTTAATATCAATATTTATCACTATACTAAATATTCAGCACTTGGACTGATAAATTATAAATAACTCCACATAAATATCATGTCCTGGATTATGGCAAGTATGTAAATACAACATAATACGGGTGGGATTATGAATAAATGTGCCTCTTCCCACTAATTCCAGCTCTTAATCTAACATTATTTGGCAAATATAATGGATTCTATGTATTATGAATGAGAGTGGGTTTTAATGACACTACATTTTATAAAATACTATAGATGGCTTATGGAATACATACAAATCAGCAGTTCTGAAATAATTGAGAATGGTGGTGAAGATAAAAAAAAAATAAATAGGAATTTTGAAGCACTAACTTTGCCCGAGGGGCGTCACTGAATTTATTTTATTTCAAACCGTTTTCGGATTCATTCTGGTTTGAGTCTACATCAATTTATTAGTTGCATTTTTATGATAAAATGTATTTTTTTATGTTATGAAACAAAGTTTTTAAATTTAAAAAAGTTGAAGTTATTCTATTAAACTTGCTTATTTCAAATAGCAGAAAAGCAAGTTAACTTTTATGATTGACAATATGTTTTAACACAAGGTCTCTGCAATGATGTCACTGTTGAATCACCATTTTTTGCCTTTTGCACCTTAAAAAACAAAAAAAAAACATGTACAAAAATGGAAATAAATAGTTGTGTGTTGGCTCTATAATTGAATTAAAAATTACTTGAAGTCAAAACTTAGTTATGACAGTAATGCTAACAACATTTTTAATTATTAGAGATAAACTGTAAAAATAAACACAGCAATATACTTACAAATTAATTAAAATACCAAGTGCTATTAAGTGTATATTTAAAATGTTTAAATATATTGTGCAAAAGTTTCTTTTATCCGCTTCAGAATCTGCTGGAAGAGCATAAACAATTGAAGAGTTGAGGTAATCAACACTAGAGCTAAAGATCAAGTTTTAATGTATTTAGCAGAGATAAAAAATAATTTACACCACAGTGACTAGGGCTGGGAATCACTGGATACCTCACGATATGATTCAATACGCGATACATGTCGATGATATCACAATACAGCGATAATTGGTAAAAATCATCTCTAATAAGTCAGTATATCGAAAAACAAACTTTTTTAAGGAAAATATATCCCCATTTATTGTTTAGCTTGAGCACAATCATAATAAACAACTTGTGTCTTATTTTGTGCAACTTTTATGCAAATAAGTAAAACTATGTCTTTGATCGGCATTGACACCAATTGAATTAGAACTCTTTGTAAAAGTGTTAAAAGTAAAAACGTACAGCGGTACAGAATTGTTGTAAATAACAGAAGAATTGGTGCTCGACGTGCGCCCCCTATCTACCTAAGACGGAACTTCACACCAAAGGATGGCGAGTATAACGTTTTACAGTCTCTTCAAACGAAACTAAAAGATTGATACTTGGTGAGAAATCATTGAGAATCAATGGCAGAACTAAATATCGCGATATATCGCTATATCGATATTTTGGCACACCCCTACCTGTGACAAGCTTTCTAATTGATGAAGCTGCCACATCCCCATGTTCTTGATGAGACTGGTTACAGTTAAGCCCAAAAATGATGCAAAAGCTTAAAACACGCGAAAAACCGCAAGCTCAACTGCAGAAAGAGTTTGAAATTGTAGAGTAAAAGAAACTGTTGATTGAAGAGAGACAGTGACAAGGCGTTTCAAATTAAAATTTAAAATGAAATTTAGTTTCCATTTTCAATCAAAACATTTTTTAATCAATTAGTAATGAATAATGCAATCCAAATTAGATGTGTAATTACAAAATTGATGTGTTCATTAATTATTGAATTGGATATTTGACGTGTTAATAACACAATATAATGCTAATTAAAGCTGTTTCAAAGCCTTTTTTTATTTTTGATAAATTAAATACTTCGTTTTCCATTGTTTTTGAAGGTTCTCTTTAAATAAATGGAAATAACCATTGATGGAAGTCAAGCATCCACTCACTCGAAGGTTTCTGAAGAGGATGTCCAACTCTACGACCTCTACAGATAAATGAATCCATGTGTCTTCTAACAACAAGACTTAATACGGCCCTTCAATCCAACTACAGCTAATATAACAGGAAAGTTTCCACCAGAGGAGTTTTTACCACAGACACGGGAACCAGGAAAAACCCCATTCCTGCTTTCTACTCGTCACCCAGGGTGACTCTTTAGTAGAATAAAATTCCCGCACTCCGATGGAGCCAGATTCTATAACCCATGCTGTGCACTGAGGTGAGCCTGACTAAATCTAGCTGGTGTCTAAAAAGCTTAGGGATCTGTCTAATCAGGCTCTACTGGTTCAACGGCACATTTCTTACAGTTTCAAAGAAAGTTTTTCCTTTCCAGTGCTGCTTTCTACATTAGGCAAGTTTAAGAGAAATATCTTCAAATAGACTTATTCCAATATTTTATGAACAGTAAAAAAAACATTTCCAATGGGTTTAATTACACTAATGATAATTTGATTTGCATGCATCAAATAAACTTTGTTATTCAACTAAAAATGAAACCACACTGACTAATAATTTAACAACACAGTTGAATTGAAATCATTTTTTTATTATAGTAATTTTCTTCTGTTGGATCTCTTGAGATGATTGCCACCTCCTTTCTTCGTAAAAGTAATGGATACAGTTTTTTTTCTCCCGTCATTTATCAAAGCAAAGTGATGTTTAACAGCAGGAGATAATGGGCTTGTAATGAAGTCATATAATGAAGAAACAAAGAAAATGCAAAAATGAATTAAACTTTTTCAGGGTGGAAAAAAACTGTTGAATTACTGCTTTTATTGGGCATCATCAGATATGAAAATTGTATTTTTTGCATTTTTAACAGGACATTTTAGCATTTTTCTAATGATGGAAGACATTTTGTTGTTCATATTGAGCAGAGGAAAAAACGTAGTTGGAAAAAGATTGTATTTAAGTCACAAGCTCCCTGCTAATGTTTATACTTGTAGATAACTAGATCAACGAACGTCTTTATTTTCCTCGTCTGAGCTGGGATCTGGCTCAAAACTGCAATATTGTTCCCCATTTTTGTTTACTGACTTAGATAAAAATCTGTGATTTTTTAAACATAAATAGGATCATATACTTGTTGTTTTCCCACTAACAACCACTAGAGGGCACTGTAGGTGAGTGTTTCAATATTTGCTACTGACAGCGATGAAGAAAAAGAACTGTTAAAAACAAACATGAAGAATCTGATCGTTTTCCTTTAGAACTTTATGATTTTTTTTCTTATTTGCATTAAGACTTTATTACCCCAGCTCACACTGAATCCGGTTCGGTTCTGGTGCAGACGCCAGAGTCTTAACGTAACTTGAAAAAGTGCGAGAGGCCCTCACACTGCATCCAGTTGGATCCGGGCTCTCCGGTGCTCTGTATCCGTTTTTTTTTTTTTTGGTTCAAATTTTGTTCGGATGCCGGAACATTTATTTTAAACATAACAAATAATTTTTGCTGTACTCGCTGTTTTCAGTGTTGTAGACGCATCATTTACGCCGACACTGGATCACAAAGTGAGTTGTAAAGCATCATATCCGTCATTTAACACCATGGATGACGAGTCTTTTGAGGTCGGCGGTAGAGCCTGTGGCTGTAACAGGACTGCGACCATTCATAGCTAAAGTGAGTCATCTGCGATAGTTGGACCACTCCGGTGGTGCACCCTTGAAAGTAGACAGGACTACGTCTTCGTTTTGGCAACTTTATTCACCCGGTATGAGTGGTTTTCTACTTTCGTTACTTTCTCTGAGGCAGTCGAAGTAAAAGAACGTGATCGCATACACATCAAAAAACGCATCCGACAAAAAGGTGATATCCTACTGCATCTAACAGGCGTTTACAAAATAAAGTAGTAAATAACTAAAATAAGAAATTATTCTCACAATATTGAGACAGAAAAGTTATACTTATTGTTACAACATCTCTCATGGACAATATCTAAATCAATACCAAATATTTCCAGGTTGCAATACCGGCAGCCATCTGGGTTACAGAGACTCAGAAGTACCGCTGAAAGTGCCACCATTCAGATGCAGCTTTTGTAGTCTATAAGGTAAGAATCGCTGTAAGAAAAAAAGGCTGAAGGATCACATGGACCCCGATTCTTTTATGGAGGATCTTCAAAATAAATAAACCAGATCTCTCAACATCATCCGTGTTTTCCGTGTGTTGTAAATGAGATATACAGTCAATGCTTCTTCCATGTAGTGATGAGACTCCAAAAGTGCAATGAACTTCTACTCCGGAATCATAAATAAAAGACCACTAGGAATACTCTTAAAATTGTTCAAGAGAAGATTGAAGTATTTATTTATAAAATATATAATAAAAATATTTGCTATTTTAAGTGTTTCCATAAGTTTTAAATCAATTGTGAGAGATTGTGTCTATTTACTTTAAACCAACAAAGCATAGAGAGCTACATTAAATTAAATCCTTTAAAAGACGCCATAGATGCAAACACTAAAACAATTAGGAATAAATAAAATGGCAAAACGTGGATGTTTTTCTTTTAAAAATACATCAAGTGAATAATCCCATCTGCAGCGTCTGTGCACAACGGAAAAAAACGAGAGCTTAAAAAATTGTGTTCAAAACTATGATGTGGTTCCTCTGTATTGTCATAGGATGACAGCAAAAAGTACAGACTGCCATAAATCCCCCTCATGCGTCAGCTCCTTTCTGAGTCACAGACAAGAAAACCATCCATTACTAGCAGGTGGGCTGTGAAGCTGCTGCAGGATTACTGAAATTGGAGAGAAGGAGGAACATCAAATATTCCCCAGCACTTTATCAGAATGCAATGTCATAACCCCAGTCTTCTCAAATAATTCAGAACAGCACATTTACTAATTTCATACCAACTCTGTCTAGAGACTTGAACTACTTTAATCTATATTTTTAATAGGAGTTGGTTTAAATACTATGAATATTTTGAGGTGTATTTAAGTTGGACCATTTTAAAGAAATGTATGCACTTACACGCTTTACTTACTTGTACCCTTTTGAAGATTTTAAATGTGTTAGCCTAAAACCTGGTGTTAATGATGATCTAAATCGACTAGGAAATAATGGGTGTACTGGATAAAACGGGCCGATTGTTTCATATTTAACTTTCATGTGTTGCTCACAAACAGCAGACTAAAGAGATTAAAAAGCAAAAATAATGTTTAATCCCTGTTCAAACAGATAATAAAGTCTTAGCAGTTTGAAGCCTGGAGTTTTTCATAAAATGTAATAAAAACAAAGATAGTGTGAACTGGGGCAGAACTTCAGGCCTACCTGCAGCAAAATAAGGTGGTGGTTTTTAGCTGGTAGCTAGCAACAAATTGAGCCCAATAGGGTTTTGTGGGTGAAGGGAGGCTGAAAAGAAAAAAAAAAAAGCTAAAGCTGTTTATATTTCATGAGCAAGAAACTGAGATCACCAATATGGGATTTTCAGGAAATCTGTTTGCTTGTAGAAGACGAAGAAAAAAAAAATCAGACGGCAAAAGAACACCATGCTGGGCAAAGCACGGTAGGGGTTTCATCATGCTGTGGGCCTTATATGCTACCTATAGTTCTGGAGTCACTTTTATGAGTCAAAGGAATGTAAATAAAAAAAAAAAAAGAAAGCATTTCGCCTGGTTCACATCGGATGCAGAAGCCCTGCGAAGCAGCCTCCATTCCGCGCCCTTGTTAACCAATGGTGGTGTTCACACCGGACACGAAGCGGCGCGGTCCTCCGTCGTGCAGCGATCATTTCAGCGTCTAGTCTATTTTTTGCATGAGCCACGAGTGATCCGCCTCAATTTTTGGCCAAAAAAATACACCAAGAAAAACAAGATAATCCGATTAATTTTCAAAATTAAAAAAAAAAAAAATTTAGGGATGTGGATGGTTTAGGTGGAAGATTAAGGTTCATGAATCAAACTCAACGATTCACAAATCGAACCACGATTCTTACTTTTTAATATGTTTGTTGCTATGTGTTTTTTTTTCCTGAATGTATAAAAATAAAAATGATAACTATTAGATCACCATCATTTATACCTTTATTTAGTAAAGGAGATAAGAATAAAAAAAACTGATGACACAAATATTTAGATAGAAAGAAGGTGTTTGTCACTTTAAGCTTCTTTTTTATTTTTTGTCAACCTTCTGGTTAAGTTCAGCAGTAGAATAAACAACATAAAAAAGGAAAAAAAAATAACTGCTGTTTTAGAATATTTAAGACCAAAAAATGACCACAGGTCTTCCATCCTCAAAGCTCTTCAACATTTTACATTCTAAGCATTACATACTGGTGGAAAGCCGGTATTAAAACACAAATCCAAAACACACCTTAGGTCACGGGACGAACAGGACAAACATTTATTTAACACACTAAAACGACATTTTTAAAGCTTTAAAAACGTAACTTTTTAACACCGACCAAACCCTGGGACAGGACCGGTAGCAGTACCCTAACCCAGTATCCTAACCCTAGCCGGGTCTACCTCTGGTACCCTGTCCAGAACCAGTACTGATCCGTATCCAATACAACTGTCCCGTACCGGTGCGGTCCAAGTCTCAGTACTAGACCGGTACTGGTTTGTGGCCCAGAGGTTGGGGAGCCTTGATTTAATTGGAAATCAAAAAACAACACTCAAAAATGTAATTTTTTGACGTGGATGGTCCCTAACCATGCGTTAATATGCGACTACTTGGGGATGAGAATATGTTGCTATATGTTACCAGCACAAGAAAACATCTGCCGTTAATGACAAAAATATAAAATGATCCGGCGGGCTGGATATAATCACCCAGAGGGCCGGATCCGGCCCCAGGGCCTCGACTTTGACACACCCTAGTCTGAGGCTGGAGTGAAATTGGGGCTGTGACATATTTGGGGGCTCGTCCGGTGTCCGGTGTGAACCAGGCGTTAATTCCCAGTAGTAAAAACAAGAAAAATGTCCGGTAAGTTTTATCTACAAATAAAAACAGTCAAACAGAGGAGAGTCACAACTTGACATTTAAAAATACTTTACTGTATATTTGTTTTATATTTAAGTGTTTTCATGTCAAAATACTAACCTTAACATCATTAGAATCCAGAGAAACCCATAAATCTAGTAAGACGGCACGCCTGTTGAGTAAATTGAAACAGCCACTTCACATTATGGACTCAGCTGGGGATATAAGTAAGCAGAATCCCCTTGAGATGGGCCATAACATCCCCAGCATCTGTTCTGCTGCGAGAGTGTTTGTCATTAGCCTTAAAAACAAGGCTGCAGTTCCTGTAGGTTATCATACACCTTGCAGGTTAGCAGAAGGGGAGCTGAATGTCAGCAGTATATTACCTCAGTATCTCAGGGCTACAACAAACATCATATTTAGCTGGAGGCGATGCCGTAAAATGAGTTGTACTTATACTTAAAGTTCAAAAACATAGTAGATCTTCTGATATTTCTTCAAAAGGTTAGAAATAATGTTCAAGTCTGTTGCGGTTTCCATTATAAAAGTATTCGTTTACTGGGAAAAACATGTTCTAATATGCAAAATGACAGTAGAAAGGTTTTTTTTCCCCCGACTTATTTTTCCTTGCCATATTGAATTTGACCGTTGGCATTCATTGGTTGAGACTGGGGAGGTTTGGGTTATCGACTAACTATGGATCAGGGACAACTCCAGCCTGCAGGCTATTAGGAGAGTCAGCAGTTCAGACTTCTGCCTCTACGTTCCTTAATTGGTCCCCCCAGAAGCCTGCGAGCACAAACTTCACAGTCACATCGGAGGATTACGCTCAAGACAAAAGAGAATCCCCCAGTGTAATCTGTTGGCCATCGATTGGATCAATCTAGCTCATCAATTTCTTCTTTTGCATTTTTTTTTCAATCTAAATTTCTTTTAATTTACAGATTACAATCAGCGGGGTTGTCTTTGAATAAACCACACAAGTGGAGATAAAAGGATGGCGGCTGGGGAGACAATGGCTGGAACAAATGACAGAGGGCTCAGGACTGCCTACTGGGTAATTGGATGTTATCCTCCTATTTTATCCAGACTTGTTTTGGATTACAGCTAAACAACCCACACAGCCACAGGAAAATAAGAGGGACACCAAGATATTTGCTAATTTTAAGATAAGCGGTTTCCAAAAACAAAACCTTTATTTCTTAAGGAAAATTGAAAATAAATGATTTTAGAGTTCTATCAAAGTAACGGACACACCTGATAAACACAAAGATGTCAAACAAAACATTCTGCTGAATAATAGCGTATTTTTTCACTTTCTAATTCACGGGATGCTCATTTCAAGCTGACATTTCAATTTCAGATGCTTTTACATTTCAGCGCTTTGAATACGCCTCTTGTCAGCACGTTCATGCTCCCGCCGGAGACCCTGACAGACAGACAATTCAGAGATTCCTCCTACAGAAATACTGTAAATACGCGGCGATGCTACATTCCGTGGGTGAAGTTTTAAAAGCAAAGTGAAACTTAAACCTGTAAAAGTTTGGGTAATTCACCTTTGAGGAATGAAATGTTCTCAGAATTTCTAAGAAGCTGTTTGAAAGATTTTATCACAAGGTGGGGATCTCATGGAAAATAAAGTTAACACTGTGTGGGAGAAGAGGAATGCCTTTGAAATAAATACATTTAAAAAAATAAGTTATTCATCAAATAGAGAAAGGAACTACCAAATTTGAAAATTTGATAAATGGCGTCAACATTTGAATTTAGCTTTTGTGCAATAGTTATGGTCTGGATAAGAAATAAAAAGAGAGGAGTGGCTGCATTTTAAGAGAAGTGCAGGTATGTCTTGCAATTCCCTTGAGGCTCATACCTCATAGTATGTCATGAATAAGTATTTGATAATCTCAGTTACGCCCTCCAATGACAAAAAGGTGATGCTGTCGTACGGTACCCTTAAACGAGTATTAGCGCCTTACTTTGTGCAAATGCCCGCAGCCTGAACACAAACTATACTATTGTCTAACAGTGTTGCAGGTAATACATTACAAATTACAGTTTCAAATTTTGGTAATTAAATTAGAAGTACAAGACTAAAGAAACTCTCATTACTTCATTATTCACATTTTAGTGCAGTAAGACCATCTTGGTTAAAAGAAACAAAACGGATAGGCCTACTAATAAAGCATGAGCGCTAAAGCAGGGTTAGAGATTGTTCAAAGTAAGATGAAGAGATATGGAATAGGGGTGTGTCAAAATAATGACATACCTTTATATCGCGATATTTAGCCCTGCAATTGATTCTCGATGGGTTCACACCAAATATCGATCTTTTATTTTCATTTGAAGAGACCGTAAAACGTTATATTCGTCATCCTTTGGTGAGACATTCCTTTGGAGGTGTGTTTCAAGACTGGCTGTTAAGAGCACTAATGTGCCCGACAGCTATTTGAATTATTTAATTTTTGTTCTGTTGTTTACAACATTAAGTAGTGTCACTGCTATTTACTATTATTAACACTGAATTTTACAAATAATTCTATTTCAACTGGTGTCAATGCTTGTCAAAGACAGTATTACTGATTTCCACTAAAGTGTCTATTATCTGTTGTTTATTATGATTGTGTTCAAGCTAAAAAATAAATGGAGATATATTTTCCCAAAACATGTGTTTTTCTATATAATGTGAGTTATTAGAGACAATTTTTTTACCAATTATCACAATATCGTGAGCCATGTATCGCGTTTCGTATCGTGAGGTACCCACTGATTCCTAGCCCTAATATTAAAGTAGACGAATTTGTGGGGCATTCAGAAATTTGTTGAAAAAAGCAAAAACTTTTCAGTTAAAAGTAAGTTACGTCTGGGAGATGAAATGCTTTGCCGCGTCTTAGTATCAGTGAGCAACCAACCATCTTGTTTGTGCTAGCTTTATTCCGTTAGAAATTAAAGACAAAATTCATTTAACAAGCCTCCTTGTGACTTACTTCCCTTTTACTAACCTATACTCGTTGTTTAGGTGTTTGCTTCAACCTGTCGCCCACAGCATGCACATGAAAAGAGAAATATGATTAATATTTTCGCTCTACGGAATCACAAACCGGTCTACAATCTTTAATTTCTTGCAGGATACTTGTTCGGCTTTATCCATTTCTCCCTCATAGCAGTTCTGACTAAGTTATAACTACAAACAAATCACTAATCAGTAACAAAAATTGAAATTAATATCTACTGTGGCTTAAAGTGAATCAGAGGAAGATAGAGGCTACTGTGTTGATAGAGTTTTGTCAGGGCATTAAAATCACCCAAACTATTCATGTGATTTTTATTTTAAATCTTTTAGTAAATAAAAGCTGGTTTTGATGATTTCCCTGGTTTTGATCACTGATCAATTTAATTTCCTAATATTCTCAAGTAAAGTAGCAGTAACACACAAAACATCACTGCTTAGAGTGTTAAAACTACATTAAACTTTTAAATCTAATGATACTTTTCAGATGCTTTGAGCTTCCATGTTTGAGCGCAGTCATTTTGCCGTTGAAAAAAATCATTTAAATAGATAAAATAGCCCCGATATGCTCTTTTTTTTGTGGGAGTCAGATGAGTTTTCAAGCCATTAGCAAAGATTTATTGATTTGAGAAAGGAAATCATGCTGACTTGAGTCTTAGTTGCCATGATACTAACAGCTTTCTGCTCCATGTTTGGAGGAAACGTAAAAATAACATATCCAATTACAAGGTACATTTTAATAATATTAATTTGAAATAAAATGACAAGTAAAGAGCTATATATGGCTGTTATGGAGTATTATACCAAACGCTGGTTCTGGTAGGTATTTCTGAGACACTCAGGATTTCCATGGACCGGCTCATCATGACTTAACTTCATTTCAGTCCTCCTGGGCCGTCATTACTAATGTGAAAAGAGCCATCTCTAAGTGGTGTTGGATATTACCAATTCATTTGACATGATTCAATTATTCTAAATGACTTCCAGACTGAACACAGGTGTTTTGATCCATGAGAAGTCTCTAATGAGGCTGTGAATGTGGACAAAATCAAACTTGTTTGTTCAGGATTTCGATTTTCTGATTTTGGGTTTGATTAAATTTGTGCAGAATTAAAGATAATTTATTGTTAATTTAGAATGTTCACACGACTAATACCAGTTACTCTTCCTAATGATAAAAAATCTTATTATTGAGAAATAATAAAGCTGCATTTTTTCCTATAGTCGTACTTGCACACGATATGAGTAACATCATAACAACAGCTCTGTAATTTCTTTGTTTAGAGCTGTTTTCTTTCAGGTAAAGCTATACATACATAAGACAAAACAGTTTAACTGAATTTGTTTTCCTGCTTTAAAACCCCTAGAGCAGTAGCTCCCAAACTATAGTACCCCTGGGAGTACACAGAAGCCCCTTAGGGGGTACGTGAGATGAGAGGGAGACGGGGTCGGTACAATGTTATGGGAAAAGACAAAGATAATATAGACCATACTATCATCAAAGTCTTATGGTGCATTATTACAATGTCTAAAAATGATTTATAGCAGCCACTTTAGTGCGTTCGCCCAAGTGACTTTTGCACAAGACAAATGGTTGAGTTCTCGGATTTGGCTGGCCTGGCACATCCTCTAGTGTTACAATCATTAAGAAACTATCAAAGCGTGAGCATGAGACTTTGTTACTTAAGTTTATTTCTTTTGATTATCCAGAAAGAAAGTGCCAACCTTCCTGAAGGAGAGTACTTCAGATACCAGTCTTAGATTATAAGGAGTTTTGACATTTATAAATAAAGTTCAAGAGAAATATGAGGCTATGATAAAAGAAAATAACAATAAAGTTCAATCTTTGGAAGAACTGAATTGTCAGGAACATCTCAGAAATATATATACATTTATTTTCTGTGTTTAAATGAACATATAATTTGAGCCAATGTGGTTATATGGTTCAGGACTGTCCCAAATTGAGCCAAAGATAGGAGGACTATAGACATTTATCCGTACGCATCCATTTAATTAAATTAAGATGTAACTTTACCATTAAGTTAAAATCTGTTAATTTAGTCATTTAAAGTGTGTTTTAACTATTTTATAATATATTGGTAGTTAAAAATGTATGCTAATTCATATTTTATGTAATATTAATTCATTCTGTCCTGTAGTATTTTTATACATGATGATTTAACCCTTAAATACCAGCAATTTAGCTTGTGTTTCAGTGTACATTCTACTGTAACTCACTAACTGTTTATGCAATTGATATAATTCCAGCAGATTTTCGCAGCGCGGTGAAAGAGTGGCGGTCCACCAGTTTGCGGCTCAGAGGGTGGGGAGTTCTGATTTAATGGGACGTCAAAAACAGACGAAACCCAAAATGTCAATTATTGACGCGGAGATCTTCACCATGCCTCAATATGTGACTTAGGAATGAAAATGTGTTGTTTTGGGAAGATGTACGCATTATTTTTTATTATTGAAGTACCGAAATTGGCACCAAGTAGGAACTGAAACCGAAACCAAAGAACCACTTTGACACCAGAACCAAATAAAACCCAATTGGTGCCCAACCCTAGCCCAAAGTCAGTTCTCAAGGGCCACCCTTCGACTGGTTTTCTGCACCTGATTACCTGGATCAGGTGTGTTTGGCCAATAAGGAGCTTCAATGGCAGGTTGGTTGGAAAACGTGTAGGACACCGGCCCTCGAGGCCTGAATTTGGACACCCATGGTTTACACAATCCAAGTAAATCAGCTGATTCCATCATAGAGAAAACCAGGATTGTGCCGTTATGCAACACTTTATGTCAGTAATGTATTCCACATGTGTGCATATCAGATTTGGAAAGCCACTTTTTTCAGCATCAAAAGCAGGTCATTTCAGTTTTTTGGGGTAAACAGTCGAGGCGTTATGGCATGTCACAAGAGTGAGTTTTATTTAGATGTTGCTAGCAACATTTCCAGTGTTTATACTACCGAAGGAAATTCAAAAGTGGCCAGTTTCTTGCATTAAACAACACAGTCAAAACAACTACAAAATAAACAATAAAAGGCAGAAAAAACATTCAAATATTAAAATCTATTAATTAAAAATAAGATTAAACCATATTAAAATATTCAAAAATTAAAATTCAACGAGCTTTTCTTTTCTTTTCAGTAGTAGGGATACCCAGCTAGTCTTAAGGGCTACGTGACTGGAAAATGTTTAGGAACCACTACCTGACAGCATAAGGCAACAAGAGCTACAGCGTCGGATGTTGTAAAGCTCAGAAATTAATGCATCACTTATGAGGCTATTTAAAAACTCAATGATGAATTCTGATCTATATGGTCGAATAAATAGCCCGCTAGTTTTCCACCTTCCACTGACCTTCTCTCTTGCTGATTACCTGGATCAGGTATATATCAACCTAAACCAGGCAACACCAATATCTATACTTAATGTAAATTCTGAAATATAATACTGATATATTTTTGTAGTTTCTCACATGTATTTTCATGTGACAGAGTCTCAAACTCATCCAAACATTTAGAGGTTAAGTATTGTCAATTCAAGAGCACTTTTGGTTGCTTCTTTTAACACTGGCAAAGCCACAGGGAGACTAAAATATTAAATTTGATATCTTTAATAAATCATGATGTTGAGCAAGATGGCATTTTATTTTAATGGAGACTCCAGCCAAGTTCTGTTAGATTAGCAGGAGTTTCCTAGCAATATCACAGACTTGTGACAGTCCAAAAACCTATATAAATTGTGTTTGTTCCATCGGCATATGCTCGGAGGTTGTGCAAGAAACTTTCCTTGTTAACTGCAATAAGCATCACATTAATCAGAGATGCAATATGGCAGTTTAATGCGTTTTTAATAGTTCTGGGACGGCGCGGTTCTACAGCTCAGACACAAGAAAAACATGTCACACAGACAAAGGCCCTGTTGGTTTTCAGCGTGCTTCGGCTATATCTTAATTAAATTCTTCATATACTGTATATGAGCTGCTGTGATAGACTGGCGGATTGTTATTTGAACTATGAGGGTGAATCACGATGAAATGAAGCTGAAATGGGGAAAGCGATTTATTGATCGCGCTGGCTGTGAGGTGAAACAAAAGCAGTCTTTAAATGAATGTCGCCACATCGATGCGCAGAATAGATGTTATCTGTCTTAATGACAGAGGGGAGTCCTTGGCTGAAGGGGAACCTCATCAAAGTTACACATGCATAACCTTGCCTCGGATTTCAGAGGGAGAAAAGGAAACCACGCCACCTATGATGAAGATTTAAACCCAGCAAATCAGGTCATAAGCGTGTGTCAACGCACAACAGGAAGGGGAATTCCATGAAGCCTTGGGATAAATTGCATATTTTACTTCAGCATAATCTTACATATTGTTTAAACATGTGCAAGTCTCTCATTCAAATGCAAATCAAGAGGCACATCTAGAAGTTTCTCATTTAAAATTCAAAAATACCAGACAATGGAGAAGCGTGGGAAGGGGAACCACATCCGACTAACGGGGATGAAGGTTTGAATATTCACGTCCAGAGTAGCGCAGTCTCAGGAGCCTGGAGTAATGGACTTCTGAGCCAGGGAATGTGCAAACAGTAATATGATCGGATGAGGCAAGAAGAAAAAATGTCATCTAGCTCCTGGTTCTGGAAGACCTTCATGCAGTCAAAAAGCAGATACGATAGAGATGAAAACCACAGTAAGGCGCTGCGCAAACCATTAAGTGTCTATGGCTTTTTTTTGCTAATCCATTTTTTTTTCTGTGGTTCAAGTTTTTCAAGTTATAAACTAACTCAAAATATATTTATCATGGTATATCGCGATATATATCGTTATTGTGATTTGAAATAATCCATATCATGATATATATTTTTTTTTCCATTTTGCCCAGCACTTGCGGTTGCCATAAGAATGATTTCTCAGGCTAACTTTTTAATTTCTGGTTCCAACATGGCGGTGTCCATATCGTGAAAAAATAGCGACTGAATTCACTTCATTTGGTTGGAGCCAGAAGTAAACCTTTTTTGGTGATGTCACATTCACTCAGTCCAGTTCTCAGTTACTGTCAATAATGCAAAGTGAGTAATTCGTTAAAAAAATTAAGTACATTTTTAGCCATTTTGACTCAAGAGTGACATTGGGGCCCAATCTGAATTCTTCCCTCCTCCATATCCCTACATTTACCCCCCGAATGGAGAGTTATAGTAAAAAGTGTCTCTGAATTTGGACATCACTTTCACTCGATGACATTTCCAATAGTCGCCGGTCAGATACCGTTAGTGCGGAGCTTCCAGAGCTTGAATATACATAACACCAGTTGTATAGCTTTGTGATGTCATGCTGCATCAAAAAGTCCTTGTAAATGTTTCTGCTTCACGAAGTAAAATGCTTCTGCTTCTGCAGCACGAAGTGGAACCCCCTCACGACAGAGGGCTCTGTATCCCTCCGCTTGGAGGGTTGTCCCTTAAAAAACTATTTCAGAAATCCTTGCCCAACAAATGTCCCTACAAAAGGAGGGGTAAGGAGGAGGGAGGAATTCAGATTATGTGTATTTAGACTGGAAAAGTTTGTTGCCTCGGACCGTGTCCTGAACCTTGAGTTTGGTCAGTATTCAGACTGCTGTCAACCGCTTTGAACCAAAGCTTGTAAACAAAACTACGTGACTAAAGATCTCTTCAGATCTAGGAGTTATGAGGGTGAGGCAAAGCAACGAGAAAAAAATCCTTGTTGGGATAGTTCACTGATTCAAACTTTAGTTTTAAACATTTGTATCACTTCAGGTACCATTTTTACTGCTACTTTAGTGCAGTTGAAAGCCGGTTACTAAGGACACAGCAGCTGAGAAGGTTCTGATAAGTGTTTATGACAAAGATTGTTGGGAAAACATTGTAAGAAGAAATGTTTATACAGTTTGGGCCTGCATTCATCTCAACGAGTTGCCGAGTCTCATCATTGAGATATGTTTGTCCACAGCTCTTTAATTGGTGCATTCCTACTCTGTTTACATCCCATAATGCCTGGCTATGGTGGCTATTAAGTTCAGTCGTTCCACTCGGAGCACAGAGCCTATTCAGACTAGCTAGGTTCGATTGAAAATCAACTTCGAAAGATTCATTCGTAAGTGTGAATTAAGATAGAAAATTATGGATTATCGGGGCAAACAAACTCCGGTTCACTTTAAGAGAACCAAATGTGTCCAGTCTGAATACACCCTATATCAGATCACGAGAACAGATAAAGATCTTTGTGTTTAAGATCGACCTTTGTTTGGTGGCGAAAGAGGCCTGAGTGGGGCCGCATGTCGAGCTGCATAAACCGCTTTGCAAAGCTGTGCTCTTCCTTCAAACAAACATGCTTTTCACAGCTGAATGAAGAAGAAAATGCACAGGAAAGATAAACAGCCGAAGAGAAAATGAGTGTGGGTATTCAATACTAAACACAGGTGTGCTTTTTGTCCCGTGAAGATTATTCTTTCTGCTCAGCAAGAAGCACGTTTTTCTTGCTTAAATCAGTAAAATGTCCTCGCTAAAGCTGTCTCTGAGGAACAGACTGGAGATTCACAGCTCTGCACAGAGAGGAAATGCTAAAAGACAAAATTTAAAGCACAAAGATAATGCTTACATGCAATAATAAACACAAGGTTGTATAAACACAAGCAAAGTTTCAGAGATAACTTCTCAAAGTTCACCGTCATGCTTCCTGCCCTGGAACAACCCTCTGATGTGGTTACAACATTTCCATGTTCTTATATTGCAATAGACAATTCTTTTTGTACAATTTTAAAATTAGAAATATTAAAATAAACTGGACTGGAAGACTTTGTCTGCTGCCAGGCGGTTGAAGGAAGATCTGATATGGATGCGCTCTGAGAGTGTTTTTTTCATGCAGATGAAAAACTGAACTTTAGTTTGGACCAAACAAAGAAATTCTGGTCTGCCCAAAACCAAAGGTCATGGTTGCTCTGGTGGAGCTCAGTGTGAAGATGCACACAGAATAACTAAAAAGCTAAAGTAAACCAAAAAAGAATTCATAATGCAAATCCAAAGAAATACAAAAAAAAGAAAAAACTGAAAAACTTTTTAAAATTTTTCTTTAAGAATTTTTTTTTTTTTACTCTGCCATCTAATTCTAGTTTGAGAACATCCTTAAAGACCCCATTTCAATGAAAAATGTGTCTTTAACATCTTCTTGTGCATATGAAAGAAAAAGTAAATTGCATTCTGGGTATTTCTCTATCCAAATCAATGTGAATCAGGAGCTGACAAAAAAAAGAGTTTGAAAAAGAAAAATCTAAAAGTCTGTGTTGTATTTTTTAAGACATATTTTCTGCAGGGCAGCAGTATTTCATCAGAAATGTTCATCTGTTTGTGGGAGGGACTATTAGCTCCACTAATCTCTTTAATCTCTCCCACTAGCTAAACAGCACCTCACAAGTAAAGCTATCATTAGCGTAACAAAAAAAAGAAGAAATATCAGAGCCATCCAGCCATACAATTTGGATCCAAATTCCAGCTCAGATGAGGAAATTGAAGACGTTTATGGATCTATTTGTCAGCTAATGGATGTTTCAGAGTTGGAGTGGAGGAGGGAGACTTTGGCCATGGTTATAGATGCGTCATAAACATTAGCTTTTTCAAGCATTCGGTTTTCATCTGATCCAACACGATTTGAATAAAGAAAAAATCAGAAACGTAGGTTAAATCTTAAGTTATGTCATATATTTCCTCCATTTTTTAGAAAAATGCTTCAAGAAAATGTAAAAAAAACCAAGAACAATTTTTCTTTAGATTCAGTTTTGAATTAGTTTGAGAATTGGCAATAAAATCTAACGTGGTAGAAATTACTCTAACCCCCTCATTAGCATATTTTTTAATTCAAAACTTAATAGGAAAGTTATAAAAAGGTGTTTGGCTTTGATATTTTTTGTTTAAAAACAAACAGCAGTTGTGACTCATTAAGCCCTTTGGAATAAATACATGAAACATTGTTTAGTGGATTTTTATATATTTATTTTTTACTTTGCATTTGCTTTGTTTTTTTTACTTTTTATTTTTATTTTGGCTTTACATGCCTTATGAAAAAAAAAGTAAAAAGTATGTATAAACAAAATAAAAATAAAATTTCAAAAACAAAGCAAACACAAAGTGGAAAAAAACTTTAATAAGGCATAAAAACGGTCAGGTCTTAAATTGTGTGATTATTGCGGTTAAAAAAATATATAATTTAGTACTCATAATTGCCTTTTTTCGACATTTTTTGGGAAATATTGATAAAACACAATATAAATATATGTAAAATAAGCTGGGTTGCACTAAAAAAAACATCTATTTTAAAGACAATATAATAGAGAAAATATTTACAGGAGCAAAAAACTCTCTAATAGGCCCCAGATGATTAAAAGAACACTGGGAATGTTTTTAAAATAGCTCAAAAGATGCTTGAAGTGGTAAAATTGACCACAGATGTATTTGATTTAGAATGAGGTTTTTCTGCAGTGGACACAGCCTCATTTACAGCCCATGAAACGGTCTCTAAATCAGTGAGTTTAGTCTGAGAATGGATTTGGGACTTCCATCGATTCAAGATGGTCCCCTGTTTGCATCTCGTCCTAATCTCTGCGTGGAGCTCGCATTTTCTCATGGATTTTTAAACGGGTGCTCTCTCTGAAGGGGACGAGCACTGATGTTTGTCGTATTTGTCTCTCCTGGGAACCCAATGGACTACAGCTGTCCATTTAGTGGCTCTCCTCTAACCCAGCTTCCGCCACCCTAACTCCTTTATAGAGCACAGCGGCTGCACAAAAGAGGAAAATAAAGAGGATCCAGTTAAATAGAATCGTATTTGCAAATTAGTCTAACCCCACAAATATGACCTTTTCTCTGCAGCTTTCATTTGTCATCTTAAGGTTTGCTCTCAAATGTTCACACTTGCTCATTAATTACAAATTTGTCAAGTTGCCTCCAATCTTATTTCCAGATATATTTATAAATGCAGTTACTGCATTTTCCTGGTACACTGAGATTTTCTCCAGAACATTTCAAACGCCATCTTCAAAAGCTAACGGATTTCAGCTCTGTTTCTTTTCATGAATGATGGAGCTTTGTTGGCTTTACAAGATACTGTCACACATGACTTCTGAGATGCATTATTGAGGTTTCATACGCCGAGAGGGACTCTCAAATCCCAGCCTGCACTTCTGACACTTACAAAAGCAGCACACGGCCTTTGAGAGCGCAGAGGGCTGCAAAAATACAGCCAGATATAGTCCTTCCCTGTCTTGATAAATTGTTTTGTTAGCTGTTGTGAATTTAGCAAATATATGTCACATAAAAACCACATAAACTAGTTAAAATACATAAACTCAGACATCTTTACCTGTGTAAACATATTTTAGATATTGTGTTGCTTTGTAGTCTGGTTAAAAAGCTGAACACCTATGTCACAATGATTACCAAACGTATGTGCCGAGAATAGAACAACAATGAATCCATTACATGTTCAGTAATGAACAGGGACGTGCATGAGAGATGTAATTATTTAGCAGACAAAGACGCAACCTGCATGTTGACTTCAGGAGGTCCTTTACATGCCAATTACAGCTTGAATATATTTTAACTTAAAGACAGACGACTTTAAATAAATATTCAACAAATTTTGAGGGGATTTTGAAGCAAACAATGGGATCCAAATAAATCTACTGATAATCTGACCTACCTTGTAGGATTCTACACGGCAAAAATGAAACCTGGAGTGAAAAAGCCATTCATGGGTGGGACTAAGTTCAGTTTTTTTTCCAACTTCTTATTTAAAAATACAAATCTGATTTTAACAAAACGATTTTTTTTTTTTTTTTTTTAAACAATATCTGATCTCACAATACGGTTGTAACAAGGATCCAAATACTCAGAAATTTGTGATCCGTTCCAAAAAACCCCAAGAAAAAACAATTTAATATTTGTGATGACCAAGATTGCAGATTTGCGATCTTTATAAATACAGTTAAGTAAAAAATATTCACTTCAGACAATATTAAAATGCAGAATATTGTTGGATTTTAAGATTAAAAGAAATGTATGTCCTTCAGTTACCAGAAGTAAAAAAATCTTTGAAGTAAAGTGTCGGTGAAGGTTCTCATTAGGGCTGCCACGATTAGTCGACTAATCGACGACTAATCGACTATTAAATTAGTCAACGACTAATTTAATAATCGATTAGTCCTTACTTTATATTAAATGGAGTCAGAGTGTAGTAAAGTTAAAAGATATAATAGCATCCTGCTAGCTTTTTGGACTATTTTGACATTTATTGAGGATTATTAGGCTATTTTTGAGTTTAGCTCATATTTCAGCTACATGCTAGCTATGTTGGCTAATTTAGGATTTTGTTTAGGCTATTTTGGAGTTTAGCCAATATTTCAGCTGCATGCTATCTGTTTTGGCTAATTTATTTTTTTTCATTTTTTTCGGCTAGTTTGGAGCTTAGCTAATATTTCAGCTATATGCTAGCTAGTTTGGGCAATTAAGGATTTTTTCAGTTTTAAAGCTAATAATGGTTAAGATGTGTGCTTTACATCCAGTTTGTGCATGACCTGATTAGTCGACTAATCGGAAAAAATAATCGGTGATTAGTCGACTATTAAATTAATCGTTTGTGGCAGCCCTTGTTCTCATTTTCAAAGAAAGTGATAAAAAAATTGACATTTTTAATTACAAATGTAACGAACATGTTATTGTTAAATTATAGAAATCGTGTGATCGATTATGTGATGTCACTGCTAGCATGACAAAGAAACCGTACCAGAAACCGTCTGTAAAATGTTTGTCTAAAGATGGTGAATTTTTTGGTATTTCCACTAAAGATGAAACAAGTCATTTTGTAAAACATGGAACCACTATTTACTTTTCGTTTTTTCTAGTTGCAACTGGAACTGTAGTCAGCTACCGGATAAAAGAAACATGGAGAATATTTTCAGAATTAGTTGTTAAATAATCCAAAGCAAAAGTATTGTTTATGTTTGTTATCTGGTTTAAAACTGGCGGGATGGCTCAAATATTGCTCACCATTTTTGTTACACTGCTAATGTTAGCTTGGAGTTGTGAGGCTGTAAGCTAGAGAGTGTAAACAAAGAGATGACGTGAAATAAAAAGTGTTTACTCTGTTCCAATGGTCAAATTTCTGTTGCTCTGCAGAAACTATGTCTCAGACAATGAGTTGGTTTTGTCTAAAACTGCATAATTATAATTAAGAGACCACTAGGAATGCTTTGAAGATAGATTAAAAGATCAAAGAATTAAGGTTTTAATCTTTTACTTGTTTATATTTGTGAATCAAATCGGATTGCTCCCTAAGTAATGATTCAGATGATGATATCTATACAACAAAATGAGCGTACCCACATTAATCTGAACATTATTTTACATTTTTCAAATCTTTTTTACTTAAAATGTCCATAAATTGTAGAAACTCATTTTCTAGAGAAGTTAAATGACTTCCCTCAGCCACATTATTGTACCATTAAAATGATGTTGTGACACTGTGTTGCCGTGTGCAGACAGGTTTTAGTATCTTTATTTTGCATCACGTCTGAGTGGAATAATTATTAGTTTTGACAGCTCAGATTCGACCACATTTAAGAAAACTGCAGTGCAGATCAAAAACTCGGAGCACATCCACAAGCACTGAGCCTTACTTAAGTTCACATCCATTAATTATGTATTTGATTACTCTTGAAATTAATTCATCAGGGCGAGCAGTGACAGGTGCTGGCTGTTACTGACAAACCTCTGTGGCACTTACTGATAACATGAGCTGCTTAAGGATTCTGCACTGTAACCTTCCTATCCGTCTTCTCCTCTGCCTGCACTTTTTCTCTCCTCCATTATTTCTCGCGTTTGCTCCTTTGGTCAGGTGAGTTGAGAAATGATACCAGAACCAAAGCATTCGTCATAGCAACAATCCACCAAAACAAAATTACACGGAAATGAATTACAAGAGAAGAGTGGACAACAAGAGGAGGATGAATGAATGGGGTATTTATGAAATAAATGTGCTTTGGAGAAAATAATACGGCGAACCAGCGGTACAAACTGAAAGCAATAAAAGGGAAAGGGGAGAGCACAGTGAGTGGAGATCAAGGTGAACAGCGTATAGTTTTGAAACTAGCATATCTGCCAATGCCCTTAAGTTAGGCAGTGAGGCATTGAATGGAGCATTTGGGATGGGCAGTTATCTCCAAGGCTTTCTTTTCAGCACCATGAGAAAGAAAATGACAGCAACGCTAGGTCTAACTGAAGTGAAGGCTTCAAGGCTGAAGAGAAAAAAAAAAGAAGCTTGAAGGCAAATCAGCATGGAGCAACTCAAACAGCAACATTTGAAAACCCCTGTCATTTTCTCCACGCTTCAACATACAGAACATATAGTGCCACTATAGTAAAACGCATGCATGAAAGCCCTTGTGTAGAAATGACCCTGAACAGTAAAATTTCATTACTAGACGACTTCAGAATGTGTAAATACAAAAGTCCTTCATCCATGTTAAGGGGCTGGTAAAGGCTAACGTAAGGAGTGGATTTCCACACAGAGAGAATTCAAATGCTGCGTCTTTTAGCATCAATCCTGCACAGAGCAGCTGATTCTTGGTTGGAAACGGGGTTCAACTGTAAGAAATGATTATTTCAGCTGGTTCTGGATCTTTAGAGAGTAACCTGAATATGGAGGAAATCCGGGTACCAGAGAAACTAATTGATTCAGGGGTGGAGCTATGAGGAGGCAGCATGCAACCTGATCGTTAATACAATATTTGAATCATTATTGACAAAACTAGCGTCTTTAAAACATCGCAAAAAGTAAAATAAAATGAAATGACATTTATGCTACTGTCAGAAATATGACTGACACGGCGCCCCATGAGGAGGCATAATTTTCAAGATTTCATGGCCCCGCCTGAATTTCTTGAATCGGTCAGGGTGACGACATTCCAAAATCGGGCGACAGCTGGCCGTCCATGGGGTGACAGCAGCTCTGATTGGACGGTATGCAAATGTCACCACACTGTGGTCATCCCTAACAAGCGCCGCTGGCCACCAGTGAGACGGCAAGATGGGTGCAGGAGGGTGGCAGTTTGAAATCTCCTGATCATCAGGTGATTTTGAGGACTTTGGAGACCCTTCCAGTCAATCATCTTGCTGTTGTCTCCTTTTTCCTGGACTGCCACCACCGGACCTCCAAATGAGGCTGGGCAGCCACTGACTAATGTCAAAAGACCGTCTGGTCACCATAAAATGTTACATTTTTCTTAAAACCTTCAAGGCCACCGCATGGCGTGTAAAAATGCTACTACCACCTTCTGATTAGAAATGGCGCTACACATCCACCAGCTTGCATTTAGGTTTCCGCACGGTGGCATTTTGGGATACGAGACCGTAACCCAACATTAAAGACTCACACCAACAAAAGGGTTGTTTTTGGCAATCTTAGCATGTTTTTGTAGCATTTTTTTCATGACGGAGGACACCTATAAAGAGTACTTCTTTAGAAGATAAAAGTTTAAAACAGCTCTCAGATGTGACGTAGAAACTGCAATAAGCAGACCAAAGTCTACCTGGTCTACTCCGTCCCAACAGATCCAGTTGCAGACAAATAGATCCATGTGCGACTTTGTTTTCCTCGTCCGAGCTCTAAAACTGTACGGCTGGATAGCTCAAATATTGCTCACCATTTTTCTTGGACCGCTAATGTTAGCTTAGGGTTGTGAGGGGCTGTAAACAAAGGGATGATGGGAAATGAGTACAGGCTTACTCTCCATGATTTTGGCTAAAAATGGCATAATAATTACAAAGACCACTGGGAACTACATGAAGACAGATCAAAGAGGATTGGAGCATGTAGATTGATCCTTCAACAGCTAAACTCTACAGCATGTGTATCCAACATATTTTGTAGCTTCACATGTGTGAACAAAACCTAGAGACCTCAGAGAAAGGTTGTGTGACAAAAGCAACCGCCAACACCAATGTGTTGTTTATTTTGCACATATATTTTCTCCCACATTAGCAAAGCTAACGCTAAAACAATCTGCATCACCATGTTTTACAAAGAACGACAGTCAAGGTTTTGAAAGCAACAGGAAGTTAGAAACTTTAGTCCTAAAAAATGAACCAGATAATTGACTCCCATGTAGAGCAGGATTTTCTGATGTCTGCATCTCCAAAGTCCAGTCCCACATCTCCAATTACTACCAGTTTTTGGATATTTGTGGGATCCCTGTGTGAGACATGTCATCGAGGGTTTTGGGCCCATTTGAAGTCAGTTGTTCAAAATAATAGATGCTGTTTGTTTTTGAATTTAAAGGCTGCTTTCTTGGTTTGAGGTAAAAAACAAGTTTAAAAAAGTAATAATAAAAAACGTGGTTGTGGAATGGTGGTTCTTGTATTAAATCCAACAAAAAAAGTTTTAGAACCGATATGTAGTTATGGTCATTCTACCTAACACCAATTCAGTGGCCTTGTGGTAGAGTGTCCCCCCTGAAACTGGACATGAGTTCAAATCCACAACAGAGTTGCACCGTTAAACATTAAGGGGTTGGAATGGGGGGTTAAACCATCGAACAGTTCCTGAGACAGCTGTGTCCCCAGGATCAATGGGTCAAACTAATGGGCGTATTCAGACTGGAAAAATCGTTTGCTCCTGACCGGAAAATTAATCTATTTCGGATTGAGTCCTGAACCTTGTGTTCACCGATTGCCTTGTTCCTAACCCGTTCATATCACATGACCGCCGGCTACGATGGCTGTTTTGGTTCAGTTGGTTCAGACTGAAAAATCTCAGAGCAAACCGAAGCTCAGTCAGTTGGAACCGAACCGAGACCACCTTGAAGGATGGGTCAGAGAGCGGTTCCTGGTCCCGGACCGGAGTTCGCTTCGTCGGACTGAAACTTTGTTCCGCATTATCAGGGAAACAAATTCTGATTCACTTTAAGCTGATCAAATGTGTCCAGTCTGAAGACACCCTAAGATTAACTTTCAACAACTATCAGGTGAAATCGTTTGTCTCTAGTTCAGGGATAGGAAACTCCAGGCCTCGAGGGCGACAGTGTCTGCATGATTTCCAGATATCCTACTTCAAGACTGATTACTTGGTTCAGGTGTGTCCAGCCAATTAGAACATGCCAGAGCAGGGTATGTTGGAAGACATGCGGGAATGCGGCCTTCGAAGACTGGAGTTGCCTTTCCCTGCTGTAGTTGCTTTCATTTTCAGAGCCATCTTAAACACAGTTGCTTCTCTGTGAGTTCCAGACACAGCAGTAGCCTGGTTCCCCTACATAACCTTTACTAACTCACAGCTACATCATCACCCCTCTCATACTGCTACATCCACCTACATTGAAAAACAAAGCTTTTCTACCACCTTAACCCTGGCTAACATAAAGCAGGTTCATTTATTTAACTAGGATTCCTAAGTTTTGTTGCATATCAATAATATACTTTATCAGAAACTATTTCTAGCATTAAACTCTAAAAAGCTAAATGTTTCTATCTGATTACTGTGAGAGTCATTGCAGACATTTGCTGCATTTCCACTAGTTAATGTGAACTTGACTCACTCTGTTGATGATTTTTGCTTTTATCCAGCTCTTGTTATTCCCTCCAAAGCTACAATGCTGCCATCCATCTTTTCCAGTACTGACAGAGCTCCCATGGCTGCAGCTTCTGCCATATTTTTGGTCCTCCCCCTCATGCGAACAGATCTCACAAGGCCAGCGCCAATCTAGCCAGACCGCACATGGAGATTTCCAAGGCAGAGGAAGCGGGAACGGGATTAAATAGAATGGATCCATGGATTTTCTGAATATTGGTTCCTTTAAATTGGAATTGATTTGAATCGTTCCATTCCGCCAGCTGCAAAATCCTATTTTGACAAACACAAATAAATCTGTTTGGTATGTTTTCAGAAAACTCCAAGGTGACTGAAACCGTTCAACAGGCTTGAAAAGTTTCTTTTTTATTTCAGATTTCTAAAACGGCAATTAAAAAATGTTTTAAAAAGGAGCAAACTAACAAAGCTTGTGTGATTATGAGCTGAAACACAAGAGATTGTGGTTGATGAAGCATTGATTGAGAGAAGAAAACACAGCCTGTTGTAAAAGAACAGAGCATTTGTTAAATGACATCTCGCTTGAAAAAAATTAAAAATATTTTAAAAGTTTAGTGCTTTAAAAGAAACTGCCTTTGAGCAGCAAATAACCAACATCTCTGTGGATTCCTTAATGCAATTTGTGCTTAGAGGCTTTAGACATTTTTTGCATTATTAAATTCCAGGCTAACAAAGATACATAAAAGTAAAACATGAGTTTAAAAATCTGCAGTGTACCTTTTAATGCATTATTAATAGTCTCAATATTTCTAATCAAAAGCTCAGTGTGTACCTTGGAGGCCTGAATGCAAATGTGTGCAAAAATTTGTGTTTACATAAAAGTGCAGGAAAAGCATCACGCTGTTCAGGTTGCAGCAAAGCGGCGACTTTAACTAGAAATAAACTGTTTGTAATATAAAAAATACAACCGTAAACTCAAAGCTAAATGCCACAATCAAAATCACTGAGATTGTTGTTCCAAATTTGATTTGATTTATGATTTAGCTCTTTTTTTGTACAGTTTTCCATTAAAAAAGCACATTTTGATTTAAATGTAACAAAGACAGATCTTACATAATTAAAATTATGATTTTCTGTCCTAATAGCAAGCGAAAAGTGTATTTTCCCATTAAAAAAAAATTTAAAAAATCATGAATTGGATAAATAAATTGTCGCTAATTTTAACTCGCTCTAATAAATATCCATTTTCCAAACATTCATGGTCGTTTTCGTAAAAGTGAAAACTGACTCAACTTCTTATTAACTTTTAGGAACAGTTCACACACACACACAAAAAAACATTCAGCCAACTTTTGTTGGAGCCACAAAGTTTTTCTAATGCAGGAACTGCAGTAATAACCTCCTCCAAGTGAAACTTTCATTTACATAATTCCAATCGCTCAAGCTTGTCAGTTTAATAATTTTGAACCAAGACCTGCAGTAATGGAGCACCATAAAAAAGAAAAAAAAAAGCTTGCGAGAAATAAGACTTGCTAAATGTATTAAGCTGCAGTTCTCATAGTAATACACTAGAGGCACATTTATCTATACTGCTCAAACTATTTATAGAATTGACTTCATTTAAAGCAGTTTTAGGAATGAATCACTCGCTAACATTAGACTTTTTCTGATTTCTTTGAACAATCTTGTTTCTAAATAAAGCAGCGACGAAACCTCTGCTTGTTAAGTTAAGTGTGCAGCATGAGAAGGGCAGTGATGTCTCACTAGTACCCCATAAAACATCAGCACAGTGCAGACGGAGATGGATGAAAATCCCTTTACTGGTTGTTCTGTAGGTGAAAAAAACTCATTTGTATGACTTTAAGACACAGACAGACACTCCCAATGGGAAATTTGTCTTAAAATGTGTATCTGTATTGCAAAAAGAGCCTTTTCATACGTTAAAATGTTCACAATAAGATTGACATATCTAAGCCATCTTCTGTCGAGTGAGAATAAAACAGAAAAACTGTGTTTGAGATCAGAACGTCGTCTAAAAACCTACCAATACAAAAGCACACACATCTCAGACTTTACTTGGACATTTTTTTTGGCCTTAATTCTATTTTTTAATCATAGAGGCCAATATATAAATACATAGATTTCTTGGAATCCATTCATCTGTAGTGACCGGTCAACTTTTATCCCATTTAACCATAAATTAATCGTTAGGATGCTCTTACGTTAAAATGCAAAGACTTGCATTATGTAAACTGAGGTTCACTCTAATAATTTATTGAAAAAAACTCCCAAAAGTTTTAAAGAAAAATCACTAAAACTGTTTACTGGACATCTACAGAAACCAATTATGTACCTTTTCACACTATAAGTCATAAGAGATAAAAAATGCACTATAAAGAAGAAGAAGAAGAGAAGAAATCGTGTTTAAGTCACACTTTATTTTAAAAAACATGAAAACAAGGAAAAATATTCCATCTAATAGAGTAAAAATATCCCCACTTCACTATTATAATACATAAAACATAGGAAGAATCTAGTATATCATCACAAAATATGAACAATATAAAAAAGAAAATGCTAACAAGTCAACTAAACTCTTTAAATTACTTCAAATCACTAACTTTATTAAATTAATCATCCTCTGTGTCGCTTCGGAACAATTCCGCTGGCACTTCTTCATGGGTATTGCTGTCAGTACAAATGCCGATACACCTACAGTGCCCTCTAGTGGTTGTTGTGGTTATCTTTTTTAATCACACAAAAGTCACACTTCCCCTAACCAAATAAAAAAAATAAGGAATTTAAAGTCCCAATCTGATCCCCTTTTGATCTATTTCATTGTGCAATTTTTTAAAGTAATTTTAAAAAACTGATGTTTTTTTAGACAGTTTCTGAAGTGCGGCAGGACTTTGTTAAGAATTGGCATCTGAGTTGTAGGCGGGAGCATTGGCACCAAGCAACCCCGCCCCCCTTCCTCTCCCCTTTGCAGGAAGCTTGTGGACCATCCACATATTTTTTTTTTCAAACTGCATTTTTTTCCCATGTACTCCTGATTCGTACTGATTTAAATAAAGACACTCCGAAATGCAAATTTGAGCCTAGTTTTCCTCATATATCATCAAAAAATGGAAAAGGAAATGTTAAAAACACAATTTTCATCGGAGTAGGTCTTTATTATGTATAATCTAAAAATATTATACAGCCATAGAAACTTAACAGAAAAAAACTCAAATCAAAAATCTTCACTTGAAGCCACAGAACTAAAGAAAAAGTTATTTTGCAGTAAAACTCAAAGGTGAGGTTTTTTTTAAACAAAGAAAACAAAAGGATTACAGCTCCTCACATCATTTCTCCTGAGAATGAGATGTGTGATAACGACTATATTGACAGAACTGAAAAGTCTCCACATCCCAAAGAAAAAGAGAGAAAAAAAATCATTTAAATAGCTACTATTATTACTCTGTTCAGGACAGGCTGCTATGATACTTTATCACCGTAATAGCTGTGTTTATGTTAACCTCCAGGAAAAATGTGTTTTCTCAGAATAACATCCCCGGAAATATTTGTTCACATTTAATTTTGTAGCTGTAAACATTTTGTACGTAGGCGTGTGAGCCTTTCCTCCTCCTGAATGTGGGGAGGAATTGATGTGAGGGGGGCTTGATGGGCTGAGAGCAGAAATGGCTTTCCTTTGAATAATGCAATAGTGAAACTGAGCCATATGACCGCTGTCCTGCCGAACACAAGCACCGTCTCCACTGCGCGGCAGAATTCATGTTGGCTAAATCAACACTGGAGCCTCTCATTTTTTTCTGTGTTGATAAATAAAACATGACAAAGACGACTCTATTGCTCTTTATCCTTCATCCTCGCCGTTTCTGTGCTCCCCCTTTGGGTTCTTTGCCAACAGCAGGGTTCTCACAGCTACAGGTGCTGCCGCATCAAACCCAGCAAGCCTCCTCGATTGGATCCAACATCAAGGAATTTTGTTACTAAACTTGTTTTTAAATTATGAATCGTCCGTCCTGCAGGCAGGGTTGAGAAAAAGCACAATATGCATCGCGCTGCATTTAGGTTACACAGGGATAACCGTGTTGGTTAACGTAATGTGATTTAAAGTTAATCTGGCAGATATGGAGGAGATTAATCCACTGCTTCCGCTCCTGTCTCTTCACACGTGGAGGGAGGCTCAAAGAAACGGCATCACAACATCACGCTGTCAGGAGCGTTTTTGAAGTTCACGGTGACAAACGAGCACAGCGTCTTAAGATGCGAGGGTTGTGCCATAATCTCACAGTAATGATTTTATTTAATCAAAAAAGACGTGTTGTATCACAAAATATAAGAACGTTGCTTTTATAGAGGAATCATGAGAGTGAGTCAGAACTCTTTACGATACTTTAACCCAGGGGTGTCAAACTCAATCGCACAAGGGACCAAATTTAAAAACACACTTTAGGTCACGGGCCAAACAGGATAAACATTTATTAAACACTCTAAAACTGAATTTTTAAAACTTTAAAACCAAAACTTTTTAACATAATCATGAACTAGAAATATAGCATCACCTGCAATAATGCTAGATTGAATGCTGTCAGCTGAATTTGGCCGCTGAAGATGCTAGTGCTGAAAGCTGAAGATGCTGAAATTGATAGCTTAAAGCGCTGAAGGCGTTAGTTGAAAACGCTGAAGTTAATAACTGAAATCACTAGAGCCAATAGCTGAAAATGTTTGAATTGATAGCCAGCCAAAATATTAGCCAAATAAAAATTAGGCAAGAAAAAAAAATTAGGTAAGTCAAAACAGCTAGTATGTAGCTGAAAAAATAGCTAAACTTAAAACTAGCCTAAAAAACTGAAAAAAGACCAATTAACAGCTAGCATATAGCCAAATTAATAGCTTAACTTCAAAACAGCCAATAAAAAAAAGCCAAAAATGAGCCAAAACAACTAGCATTTAGCTGAAATATTAGCTACACTCCAAAATAGACAAA
>NC_050523.1:4776807-4783333 GCF_002922805.2 Oryzias melastigma
AATACTATCTAAACTCCAGAACAGCCTAAAACAAGTACAAAAAGCATAAATTATCCAACATAGCTAGCATGTAGCGGCAATATTAGATAAACTCCAAAATAGGCCAAAAAGCTAGCAGAATGCCAATTTTTAAAACTTTAAAACAGTAACTTCTTAACATAATAATGAATAATAAAAAGACAGCATTATTATTCCAGTAAAAATCAACTTAAATCTTAAATAATTTTCAATGATTTACTCTCCTTAAAATTTATGTTTTAAACGCAAGATAACATCAGGTGATTAATAGCCGGAGGGCCAGATTGGCCCCCCAAGCCTCGACTTTGACAAATGTACTTTAACCCTTTAACACCTGGGGCGTGGCCAGTGACGCTTACTCCTGATTCACACCAGGTGTGGGTCCTCCGCGGAAACCACGAACGATCCACGTCAATTCGGGCAGGAAGTTACATCAAGATAAATGGGGAAATCTGGTTTATTTTCTAAATGTAAACAATTTTTCACAATAAAACACAGCGATTGACACATTCAATCATGTTTTAGTATCTAAACAGACACAATCACAACACGCATACTTTTCTCTGTGTGTCTCAACAACAGATACATTAAAGAAATGTAGGCTTACTTACTACTTGCTGCTTCTTAGCAGAAACATGAGGTAATATTTTAGGTTATTAACTTGGCAAAAACAAAAAAAAGCTCTAGTAGAAGCACCTATCAACCGTCCTAGAAAAATATGTATTTAGTGTGAATTTCAGGAAAGAGCGGAGAGAGCGGAAAAGGCGAAGAGAGCGAAGACCGCACGGACTCCGCTTCACGGCGCTTCCGCATTAAACAAAAAACTTTTAACACATATGTTACTTTTCAATTGTTAACACGATCATTGTAATTCCAGCAGATTCTAAAGGAGAAAACGAGGCACTTTTCTCCTGGAATTATGTTGATCGCGTTAACAACTGAAAAGTTAGTGTAAATCAAAGACCATAAACACTAGAGTTCTGGTGTGAAAGGGTAAAAATAAAAACTTCCTATATAGTTGGACGCAAGAAATGAGCAAATACTGACGGAGAAGGAGAAATTACCCTTAAAAACTAAAACAATTACTGAAAAAAAACTTCTCTCTGACTTTCCCACTAATTGTGTCGTTTACGATGATGAGGTAGCAGCTCCTTTTACAGCCGTGCCCACTTTCGGCAAAGCAACGCACAGTTTGTCAGCCCCTGCATCAGCAGCTTGTAAGAGCTGCAGAGCTTCAGGACAAAACGCGTAGATTCAACCGGGAAAAAAGTGCATACAGGACTGAAAAACAACTAATTCTTTAAGGTAATTTTTTTCAAGTATATGTTTTAGCCCGAGAACAATTTTCTTTTGAGCTTTTAAACTTAACTTGACTTTTTTAATAATTTTGGTTATCATAAATTAAAATAAAGACAAAAAATAAGTAATAATAAATAAAATGTTAACAAATTTGACCCATTGGCTTCTCTAGGTTTTAACATACATTATAAATATATTTTAACTTAAAAAAGGGGGAAAAAAAATCTAAATTTTTTCACTTAAATTGTGTTTTGGCTCCAACTTCATAACTCTGAATGAAGCTTCATACATTTGTTTAGGAGATAAAAAATATAGCTTAAAATAGGTAATAAAGTTAAAAAAAAATTCAAAAGATTCAATATAAAGTTACTTTTTGTGCATACAAGTTGTAAGACAAGATAATATTATAAGATTTTACATTTTTCACATCTCCCTCTTAAGCTTTTAATCAACAATTAAGCCATAAGTAAACTTTTAGACAATTTTAACTATTAAATATTCTTTTAGTTTGCCAGCTTTATCTTTTCCAATCTAGTAAACAAAAAATAAAAATTAAAAAATGTGTATTTTTAGAATCATGTATGTTTGGTTTGGGATACTTCATTATCTAGCATCCATTTAACCAATTCAATACGCATGTACATCATATTTAGATGCTTAAATAAGTGCAATTATGAGTTATTTATTATAAACAAGCGGAAAATTAAATCACTATAACCTCATTACCACTCAACTCCGTTGTTGCTGATAGCTTCGTTTATGCTGTAGTAGAACTACGATGACCTAAACGTATGAAGTGACGGTCCAACTTTGAGTGGAAACACTCACTTGAATTGCTTGGACTATTTTAAACCAGACTGGACCACTAAGTGGAAATGAGGCTTATAGTACCAGCAGTCTACTATTATCCTACAGTGACACAGGATGGAGATATATTAGAGACTTTTGCATTTTTTATTCAAATATTTTTTATATTTTCTTCAGCATCACACATTTTTTGTGCATACAATATTAATAAAAGTAAATTTAGTTTCTGAGTTCCAATTAATTGATTTTGAGACAAAGGATCTATATAAAAGATTCATAAACATGAGACTTTTCTCCAAAAACTTGATTTAGTAAAGTTAGTAGAAAAGCTTTATGGCTGTAGGATAAATATACTTGTGGATTAACCTACAACAGCACATGTCCAACATGGCAATAAAGTATCACAGCCACCTTGTTTCTGCTTCACTTTTCTGATATTAAAGAGTTATGTTCATTTTACTGAAAGTTTCTTCTGAGATCGGAGGCAAAATAACAGTTTATTTAGACAGATAATATTATAAAACTTGCCAAAAATGAATTGGATTGGTGCATTTTTAATCCAATTTTGATTTTTTTTGTTTTTGAGGAGCAGAAAAAACAATATTTATAAACATTTTTTGCTATTTGGCATTACAAACTAAAAAAAAAAAAATGCGTAAATGGTTTACTAGAAATGTAAACATTTGGTATCTCAAGATGTGCGGACAAAAACCTGTTAAATCCACTTATGATTCTAAATTTAACCAAATCAGAATCTGAAAAAGTGGGATAAAAAACACATTTCCTTTACAAATTGTGAACCTAATTCATCAAACAGGTGCACTCGGTGGTGAAAGCCTGACTCCCCGCATCAGCCTGACATCAGATGTCCAAACGTCTGCTGTAAAGCAGATTGCTTCCTTGGCATTCAGAAGGCTGTGTGAGTGCTATGAAACAAGATTAAAAACTTCTTTCGCTGCAACACAACCACGGCCCTGCTGTGTGTATTTTTGGGGAATGTGATATATCAAAGTTCAGACATCTCAATCACCGGGTAGAGAAAATGGTTGATCACTCAGGGGCCAGGAATCCGAGAATTTTCTACTCGTTTCATCTTCGCTTGTACCTGTTCCTTCAAAACAGAAGTCATGTTTGTTGGACGATGTTTGTGTGACTGACATGATCCATTTGATGGAGGAAGGAGACACACAACGCACAAAGCAATGCGAATAGAGACATGGCAGCGATCGTGGAAACTTCAAAAATCTTGTTTCAATGCAGAATAGTACACTAACTGAGACAGAAAATTCACCTAAATTATTAACTGTGAAGCTGCGGAGGTGTGTAGTTTCAATATCAACATACCTGCTGTCTACATCCCAATGTTGTTATTACCTCAGTAGTTAATTCTGCTGTCAAAGCCCAAATAAGAAAAATAAAAAAAGATAACCAAACGAGAACTTGGGTTTCAACTTAAGAGGTTTAGTCAGATCCAATCAATCGAGTACCAGTTCAAATATCTGAACTTGAGCAAAAAATTTGTGTCCCATCCACCAATCAGAACTGAGTTTTGACCCGTGATACTTTCATGATTCAATCAGTGGGTGGAAGAAAATCTGAACGTACTCCTCCAGAACTTTAAATTTGGATCCAGACAATAATCCTCTAGTTGCTTGAATGCTTCATAGCATTCGCAAGTAAAACTCAATCACATTGTCAGTGATTTCCTCAATCTTGGTATCAAAACGTTCAGCTTGTTCAGGACATTATTCCTTGAATTTCTGGTGTTCATAAACTTTATTATTTTTGAAATATTGAGCAAAATACGCCCCATAAGAGACGAATGACAAATGTCTTAAATTTTAACATTTTAAATAAATTTATGGGCCATATTTTTATCTTTTATAGCAATTTTCAAAAAATTTGTAGTTTAGCTAATATTTTAGCAGCATGCTAACGTTTTTGGCTAATTTGTTATTACTGAGATTTTTTAGGCTGATTAGAGTTTAGCTTCTATCTTAGCAACATGTTTTTTGTTTACTGAGGAATTATGGCTTTTTTGGAGTTTAGCTAGTATTTAAGCAATGTGCTAGTTTTTTTTGGCCAATTTGGCATCTACTGAAGTTTTTTGGGGCTAATTTGGAATTTAGCTCATATTTAAGCAACAAAGTCAATATTTTAGCAAAATTGACATGTATTAGGGATTTATAAGCAATTTTACTACATTTTTTTTTAGAAATTTAGGTCAACTTCACCGCTTTTTCAAAGTTCTTTAATGAAATTTTCAGTCTTTTGGCAAATTTAACATTTTACAAATAGCTTTTGCATTTTCAGCAAATCCCTTTTGCAATTAAAGTAAATTGTGTCACAATTTTAAGCATAAAGCTTCAGGAACTACTTCCAAATAAAAGTATTCACAGTACTATCCCAGCTAATGCAACTTTTCTAGTTTTATTCTAGACTGGTAACAGAGACGGAAGTACCGCTGAAAGCTGCCGTTATTTAGATGCAGTAGATGGTGAACCTCACCGTTCTCTGAATGATCTCATGAACCCAGACGCGATTACGGAATAAACAAACCTGATCTCTCAACATCATCCGTGTCTTCCATGTATTCATTGTATTTGAGAGGTGGTCATTGGTTCCATGTATTGACGAAGACAGAAACTTTGGACAGTAGGTCCTCCCAGAAGCACAGATTTATGAACACGTTTGCGTCCATCTGCAAATTTGCTGCTTTTCAAAGTTGAGACAGATTCAAATCGGAAAAATCTACAGGCGAAATTCTATGAACACTATTGAACAAACACCATTCTCCAAACACCTGTCAGACAGGACTTACAAAAAGGTACAACAGTGAAGAAAAGCCGCTTTAAATACAAGCCATTCATAGCTACTGTGGTTCAACTGCAACTCAATGTAAAATCACTGCTAACTAAATTAATATTCATTTATGATTTGATAGCCTTATTCATTTTTCCACGTCTGTTCGGCTTGGAGAGTCTCCATTTCAGCCTGTATTAGGTTTATATTAATAACTTCTATTCATGTTGGAGTCGTTTATGTTTGCTGGTGGAGCAGCAGGGAGACCATTGAGAGGACAATCATGCTGTTGCAGTTGATGATAAATACTTCAGTGAATGTAAAGAAAAACCTCAAACCAAGTCCTTCAACACAAATAAACACAAATTAACCACATGGAGACTTTCGTTAGAGGGCAAGATATCCTCAAGTTCAGTTTTCTATTTAGGAAAATTTTACTGTTTTCAAAGAAATGAACAATTTAAATGTGTTTAATGTCTATAAATTAAAAAAATGCTGCATCTCTAAATACACCAATTTGAAATAACACATTTAAATGACTGTCACGGCTGTATGCTGGTCAGGAGTAGTGATGGCAATTCTTTATAGGGCGGCAAAAAACAAAGCCATGCTGTCAAGAATTTCCTTTTTGTTATGGATGCAGCACATCCAGGGAGGACCACAGGCAGTTCAGCGGGAGAGTCATATAAAAGACGGAGTAAGCACTCACCTGATAATAGCAGCATAGCAAGAACACAACTGAAGTCAACAATGCTGATCAGAAAATTGTTGTCATTTACCACGAGGAAAAACTGCCCTGTCTCTTTAAATTTGCATATTTCAACATGAAGCAGAGCTGTTCCCCCCACAGGAGTAATGAGTAATAAACAGAAACCTTTTTTTTTTTTTTTTAAAGAAAACTGAAAGCTCTGCTGCTGACGACAGGTAAGCTAGCCTCCCCTCATGTCTGAAAGGCAGATGATGCAAACGGTACAAAACAAAAAGCTGAAATGAAGCAAAAATGGAAGAACAGAGACGTAACAGGAGCACGTCTCATTTCTGCTGGTTCTGTGTGACTCATTATTTGACTTGGGGAGTCTTTAAATGCACATTTATTTAAAATAAAAAGACCTCAATCACTCGTTCAGAAACTTTGGTAGAAATTTGTACAATAAAATGACTTTTTCCGTCATTAGCAGAAAAAAAGAATGTTTAAATTAAATGTTTTAATCGAGTTCTTTTCGTATTTTTCATGATGGAGGACCGCTATAAGGTCTTATTTATTTATTTTAACGGACCCAGGACTCAAAAAACAAACTAAATCCAAATAATTATAGAAATTGATCATGAAAAATTGTATTCATAGTAAAGCTCCGATAGAAAATGTTGGATATGAAATAACATTTTCTGGATGAAAAACTTAATATTGGCATCATATTTTCTGCACTATAAGGCAAACTTGAGAAACGTCTTTTTTCTTTTCAAAACTCAACAGTGTAATCCAGTTATAATCCAGAGTGATGTATAAATGGATTCATTCTATTTGTGTTTACTGATGTTAAAGAGATTTTGAGAAGTACACGGCGTTCTGTCAATATGTCAGCCTGGTGTTTCTGAGTTA